>NC_058053.1:22299887-22599887 GCF_020085105.1 Siniperca chuatsi
GTCTTCAAGGGATCCAAGAGGCCGTACATGAAAGAATGCATCCTCATTGTGAACCATGATACAGGAGAGTACAGACTGGAAAAACTCAACAGCAATATAGCTGTGAAGAAGACCAGGTCAGTTGGAAATTTGCTAACAAATTATATTACTACTGTTCTTATTCCATATTTTGTCAACAAATTTTACAATCTGTGATTTGTATACATGTGTCTGTATACATGTTTCCATCCACTGGTTTTTAATGTGCATTTTTGGCATAAAAACTTGAGTGAAAATGCCAGAAGTAAAAAAAATTACAATTTACAGTTTTAACAGTTTACAGTTACAGTTTTTTTTAAGCTTGGTTGAGGTGTAAAAGTCAACATATCATACAAAAGGCAGCAATAAAATGCCCTGATGAATGAGTTACTGGTGCTGGATAAGTCAGTGTAATCTTGTCACGCCCTCTCATGCACTGGTTCATATTGTATTTGTTTTAAACTTATATTCTATACTAAATATTCTACGTGTCTTTGCTTGTATTGTACAGGGCTGAAGGCAGCAGTAAGATCCATTCTCGCCTGGAGCAGCAGACCAGTCGCCTGAGCCAGCAGTTGAAGAGTAACAACAGCAGCAGTACCAAGACCTCAGCCAGCTCCAAGAGTTCTCCTCCCAAAGAGAAGACATCCCCGGCATCCCCCATGGACGACATCGAGAGAGGTAACATGGTGTCAGGCACAATGTCTTCAACTTTCATGAGCAATCTCATTTTTGTTGAGGGTTTTAGCACATTTGCATCTAGGATGAATTGTTATGCTGCTTAGGTCAGTGATTGTATTGACTGCTTGGATTTATTTAATGTGTACTCTGGATACCTGTCACACATTTCTTTATTTTTGTTTGCCACTGTGTACAGAGTTGATGGCAGAGGCACGGGTCATGGACCAGCTGAGCAGCGGTGACAGCTCCTCAGACTCCAACAGCTCCTCATCCTCTAGCAGTGATGACAGCTCCAGCAGCAGTGACTCAGAAGACGAACAGACTTCTGCGCCACCCTCGGCCCCAGCCAACCACAGCATGCCTATCATCAACACCAGCGTCAACACCAACAGTCGCCACCAGGAGGGTGGAGGAGGACTCATGAACACACTCAGTGAGTAGCCCTCTCAGCTCCATTCGAGTACGTATGGTAGCTTATCTTCTTTTTGAGCACTCCATATTTTCTTATCTTTACATAGAAGTGGATGCCAGCCACTTGCTCCTAAGTCAAAGATGAGCCAGGAGTTTGACAGTGCCAGCAAAACAATGGACGCAGCAGGAACTCAAACAGACACTCATCTAATCATCTAATCAAATCTAAGCATTTTACTGTAACAACAATTTTTGAGAACATGTTTAAAAATATAAAATAGAGGTTAATATGACAAGTTTGTTTGGTTCTACACCAACATACTTCAAATATATCACATTATTGCTTCATGGGCATTTTCTGGTCAAATTAAGAATGACAGTGATGCCTTGGTTCAGAGGGACATAATGTTGGTAGAAGCGAAGCAGTAAATTATCATTCTTACATAATTTACTTCAACCAGCAGCCAGACATTAAACACACAAATCACAGGAATTCACAGATGACAAAGAACAGTAGAAATCTGTAGTCAAACGCCTAAAACAATAAACCCTTTTTAAGTTTTTTTCCCCTTTTTGCACGTTACAATGCATTGTATTGTCTTCAGGAATCAGGAACAGTCTGTGAAAAGATATGGCACTCCCTCACTGAATGTAATAAGATAGATTTGTTTATGCTTTACAGAGTGTCCTAAAACAAACCAAACTGTTAAAGAACAGACTAAAATGAAACAATCAAACAGTATAGCACAAAGAGGACTCAAGTACAATTGTGTTTTATGATACATGTGTAACCAAACTCATTGTTTATTTTGCAATCTACTTGTGTTGCAGAGAATGACCTCCAGCTGAGTGAATCAGGCAGTGAAAGTGATGACTGAACAACATAAGGACGTCTGCCTGCATGTGGACAACAGAGATTTTCAGTGAGGAGTAAAGGAACTGGGCACAGACCTGTCAGTGTCTTGCTTCACTTAATGTGGGACTGTCTTCTCTACATATCCACAATTCTGCTAGGAAATTACAATTTATTTCTTCTCTGCCAACAAACTTCAAATTTTATGCCACATTTATTGCTTCATGATCTTTATTTTTTTGTGTTAAAGATATGCCTTAGCTCAGAGAGACGTGATGTGGTTGGTGTAAGAGAAGCAGTTAATTATGACAAACTTATCTGTAAAGTTTCATCTCACTGGATGCACATGTGTGGTTAAACTGACCAAGCATATCAGAGGCAGAAAGACAGCGGTGTTCATGGAGGGTAGATGGATGTTTCTGCCCACCAATCAGTCGTCTTTAAACCACCACTGGAGTTTCTGCATTTCAGCTTAGCACTATTAGGAACTTTTGTTGTGCCTTAGGTCAGTTAATAGCTTCATTTCACTTTTCTCAGCTGCATTAGTCTCTGATGGGAGACATTAATCTGTAATAACAGAAATGAACCTTTTTTTAGGATGAGCCACACTGATATGAGTCTTCTGCTTTTGTCTTATAGAGTTATTGTAAAGTTAGCTGTAGAGCCTTTTGGTTTGGATTACTGAAAGCCAGCTGCAGGACAACACAATATTTTCATTTAAAGCTGCATTAATTTAAATTATTTTTGCCACTTTGGAGGCCGTGGAACAAGCTGAAAACATAAGGTTGATGCATCATCTCCTTAGAAATGTGTTATTATAGAAGATGCTGAATTGCCCTGTATTGCTTAAGGGGAAAGGCGAGTGATAACTATCTGTGGCTTCATAACTACGAGACCCCTTTCGCATTGCACCTAATCATTTTATTCATTATTAATATAAAAATATTGATTATTGCAGCTTTAAGAATTAAGATGTCTCTAAAACCTTGTTTATTGTGATATTTCAGTATAGAATGGGGTCTGATTTCTGGTAAAGTAGTAGTACTCAGTTGACTCAGTTAGGGTCATGCTTTGTAGCTTTAAACCTGCAATACTTGAATCAAATTAATTATTTATTTTTCAAAATATACTCGACCAACGGTGAATTGCTTAATATATTTTATATATATTTTAATAGCCAAGCAATTGGAAGTGCAAATTAGTATGAACTGTATTGCATTACAAGCCAGATGCTTTGCTACTGCACCTCCAATGTGAGTCTTACAGAACTTCATGTGCCTTTTGTTATTTGCCTCTGCCAATTATAACATAGGCCTTCTTGTTTTGTCACAAACCCCATATCACTGCTGAGCTGCCTCAGCACACAGGAAGCTGCTTTTTATGTTCCAGCATTTCTTTGGCATCCCAGCTGACTGATACAGTGAGAGTCTGAGATGACGAAGTCTTTGAATTTGAAAAATCATGATATGTTCAGCCTTAAGGAGAACGGTGCCCTCAGAGCATCTTTTGTAGACTATTAGAGAGTAATTTCTTTATAGAAAAATAAAGATTTTAATAGTTTTTTGTGCTTTTGCCTTCATTATTTATATATTATTTTTGTGCCACTATGTGTAGAATTTTTGATTATTTAACATCTTACAAATTATTTTGATGACACAGTACATTTTTGTTTGAACAAAAATGAGACTATCCCAAACTTTGCAGCATGTTACTGCCATATAAAGGCGCTAAAGTCAGAAATTTTTTAATTCAATACATATTGACTTTAAAAGAAAATCCATCATCTGTTGTCATGGTGACCCTGAGGTCTTGTCAGGTTACAGCAGGATATCCTGGACGTCGTCTTTCCTTTTAATCTTATTTGTTTCGAGTTGTTTAATCGCTCTTATCAACAGAAAAACCATGGGGGATTGTTGAACATACAGTTTATATCTGGAGGCACTTTGAATACTTACATTGTTTGACACTGCTATTTTCTTTGTCCTGTTTCAGAGAAGCAACAGTACTTGTTTGATTTAGTTGATGCACAGAGCAGTGGAAACAATATTATAAATACTTATATTTTAATCCAGTCTATACAACAACTGCATTTCATTTGTGAATCTTATATAAAGTTCATAGAGAAAGGTGTTGAACCTTGATAAACTCTGCACTGAGACTGTACAGCAGTTGCTGCACTGGATTGCTTTATGTTGTAAGACCGTAGTTCCCACAACCAGGGTTTTTCTTTGGTAAAATATAAGTATGTCCTCTACAGCCCTCCCAAAATGATTAAAATTACCTCCAATAGAGAAAATCATTCTTTGGATGAACTATTCACATTCAAAGACCACAACCTGTGATGAAGGGTCACAAGTTGACACTGCTGTGTTTTAGGGAGTCACAAGCCAAAACGGTTGTGAATCTGTTGTGAGGTGTACCTAATATTTCGACATCTCCCGTGTACTTAATGCACAGGTGTAGAGCAAAATCTGACAGAAGAAGTGGCTGCTGTGTCACTCCCTTCCTAGATATGACCAGCTGAGTGGTTTTGGTTGAAAGTCTTATTTTTGTAAACACATTATGAAGATGGAACACTCCTCACAACAAGGTCTGTGGATTAACTTGAGTAACCTGGTCATGCTTTCTGGAAAGAGACATTGCTGTTGAGTTTTTCAAATGTATTTTTTTGGCGCATTGAGCACCACAAGCCAAGCGCCATATAGTTCCATTATATTCCAAAAAGGCAGACATCTCCAAAACTCGGCAACTCACACCAACACAATCTAGAAGGATAAATAGCACTAAGGGTAAGAGGAAAAATATGGATTTTTGATTTTGGGGAGAACTGTCCCTTTTTAATGTGGGACAAAACAAGTTGTCTTTCTGTGGACTGAGAAAACATTAAACCTGCATGGTTTTCTTTGGCAGTGAAGGGGTTTATCTCCTTAAACATTCTCAGTGTGGATCCAAACTGTACTTAGTCATTCAAAACCTTCACTTTCCACTTTACCCATTTTTTTGTACACTGCATGACAGCACATGAGTGTCCTCCAGCTTTCTGTATTTTTATGTCTTTAATCTTGACCTAATTCCAGATGTAAATGTGTGGAGGAGCCTCCTCCTACCTGACAGGTTGTATAAATGCTTCTACCAGTCTATGGCGTCCCAAAAGATAATGTGTTTTAAAATTGTATGAATGACAGTTGCTCAGTTACTGCTCACTTAGTCACTGAGCATATTCTGTACACAGAGGAAGACTGTGAGATGTGGTTGAAAGCTCTGGAAAAAGATAGAACGTGAACCTTGAATTCATTTTTTTTGTTTGGTCCAACTTTTTTTCAGTACATAAGACCAACTGTCAGCATGCTGCGAAGTGAGAAAATATGGCCTTTTTTTTGTGTTAATTTTTATGTCTGTGAATGTTTAGCAAATTTCGAATTAATCTGACTGCATACATTTTTGTTTGTATAAAAATGAGACGATCCCATAGAAAATTGTGGTGTGTTACTACCCCTTAGTGGCGCTAAAGTCAGAAACGTTCAAATAATTTTAGCCTACCCAATTGAGGTTAACTTACCCTTTAAATTTCATGGGTCAACTTTTAGACAATACTCTTGAAGGCAAAGTGTCTCAAAAGTTGATCCCTAATATTTAAAATAACACATAAAACAAAATACGGTAAAACTACAAGACAAGATAGCCTGCATGTCTGCACAGAAAACCAGTGTGGAGGGGAAATGTTGAATTTTGTAAATGCAATTAGCTATTGTCTTTATTGGTCTTGTTTTGTATCAGACTCAGATTTTTTAATGAAGTTTGCCCTCATTAAACTACTATATTTTAGTAATCGTGTTAGTGTTATGGTTATTATCTTAATTAACGACACCACATTATCAACAGCTGTCTTTGAATTTGCAACACAACACTTTGTAACTAAAGTTTATGACAGTGTCAAAGTCCTCAGTTTGGCTCAGAGGTTGGGAAATAAACGGTCTGCTGCGTTGTGTCACTGCAAACAAGCAGCCATTATCATTAGAGTCCACATCCGAGCGGGACTGTCACGCCTGTTTGGACCTCAGACACTGCAGAGAACAGACGGCGTATACGGTTAAAATGTTCAGGAAATCTCTGGCAAACATCGCACTGCGAGTGAACCGCCAGCCATTTAAAGGCATTCAGAGAGTGACAGCCGGACTGAATCCAGTGAATTATGGGGACATCCGCCGCCGCGACGCATCCACCACCACCACCCCCTCCACCACCACCGTGTTGGGTGACAACGTCAAACTGAAAACTATAGACGATTTAGGCGGACCAAGTTTCATGTATACCTTATACTGGCTTTTTGTAAAGGGGTATATCCAAACGGCGCAACAAATGCAAGTAAGTGCGATGAGGGGGAAATGAGTGATTCTCTGTTTGGTGAGGACTGAAATACGCAGTCATGATTTATGCTGTTGATACTGCTGTTTGTGTTTCATTTGACCAATACGTTTTCTTTCAAATTGATTTCTGCACTTATTTTAATTGCACGACACGTTAAAATTACCGTAGGTCTATCCATGCAGACAGTTTTGGGTTTATGCGCATTGGTTTTGTGTCTGATTTGACCCCAGTACAGTGGAGACTGAACTGTATTTGTGCTGCTGGCAGCATCGACAACAACTGTAACATGGCCCTCCTGTAACAGTGTCTCTGTTAGCCCCGATGATTCACGCACTGTTAATAGACTTCATAGGGTTCATAGGGGCTGTTTCTTCAATAGAAAGTAGTTCCTATGAAAATCAGTCACAGCAAGGTTTAAGGGTTTCTGGGAAGACACGTTACTGTTGAATATTTGAAATGTCTTTCATTTCATTCACCTCCATTGTTTTCGGATGCAGGTGCAGAAATCTCGGAAACACGTCAATAATCAGGGGAAATAAAACTTTTTATATCCTCCTATGGCCTTGACCCTACCACAGTACAGGGGAGTCTGTCCCTGACCTTGTCTTTAAATTAGCATACACAATTACTACAACAGCAAATTTACCTTCCTATTACAAAACAAGATTTGTTGTATTACAAGAAACAAGTTATTTTGCACAATATTTAGAAAAATAAACATCTAATCTGCTTAAAGTACACATGACACCCCCACTATTCTACCACTTGGTTCCTTCTGCAACTTTTTAATGGTTGTTTGGACTTTCTTTCAGCCAAATGGAGACTGTGGATCAAGCCATTTTTGTTTATCCGAATACTCAAATCAAAAGCAGTTATTAAGAAATTAGCTGGAACTTAATGGTATTACACACATGGACTTTAAAACATCTCCAATAGTTAAGGAAATTCAGTCTTTACATTATTATTACCTATTAATATATATACGTGTACACACACACACATACTTATTTACAAAAAGACTAAGAAGTGGGTACCCTTTTTTGCCCTGACACACTGGAGAGGAGACATGACAGATAAGTGATTTGAAAAAAGACATCCCTCTAATTGCCTTCATTATTGCACAAACGAGAAACATTCATCAAACTGTTAGACATAGTGCAAAGCTCTAGTGAAATGTTATTTTGATATGATGATTATGATTACACATATCAATATGTGAAAGGCTGATTTGTTGATCATTTTCTGATTGTAATACGTAACATGTTAATAAAAATCCAGTTGTTTCACATCTTTAGCAAATGGAACATCTCGTAACCCAATAACTAACCCATTAACTCACACTGTTTGCTCAAAGATTGAGCACAGCAAGATCTACGGCCCTCTGTGGAAGTCAACGTACGGCCCTCTGGTCGTGGTGAACGTGGCCAACGCTGATCTTATAGAGCAGGTGCTGAGGCAGGAGGGGAAACACCCGATCCGGACAGACATGCCCCACTGGAGGAGGTACAGAGAGCTCAAGAACAAGGCCCACGGACCCCTGACAGAGTAAGTGAAACCCCCCCTTAGATCCTCTAACTTAACATCCACTTCTGTGTCCCAAATCCATACCGCATTCAAACTCTAAGCAGGCTTTGTGTATGCAGTGTGTTCACAGTGGAAAAGTGACAAAGTATAGTATTTTTTAACTTAACAGTATGCATGCCAAATTACGCTTCACTTTTGAGCATGCCGTCGATGGACCCTGTTCTCCCACAATGCAATATTCACAAGTAATGGAGGTCTTGCAAATAGCTATGAAAAAAAATCGTGGTGGTGAAACAGGCCCAGGAACACCTAAAGAAACTGAAAATAACTTTTAACATAACCTTTAGCTATCTCTTTAAGTTTAATTCATATTGGCAGTTTAAAGTCGCAGTATAAGTATATAATATATACCATTAGTATGTAGTATGGAATTGGGACACAGCACTCCTCTCAGGGCAGAGGAGGAACCCATAGACAGAAGTACAAGGATGGATTCCCCCCAGAGTCTCAGATCCCTATGGATCCATAAAAACTGTCTTGAAGACATGGCTCCAGTCAAAATATAGTTTTATTTTTCTGTACGTTTTGGCCATATCATGCATATTCTTGAATAAATTTGGGTTTAATCAAACTACCACACACGTGCTGTATCGAGGGTCTAAGGATAGAGGGTGTTGTATGCTGGCAGGTCATAATAACAACAACCCTTGCCCCTGAAAGCAAACTTGTGATATTGGGCTATATAGATAAAATTGACGTGACTTGACTTGGCCTGTCACACAGCTGACCTGGGGACAGGTACATGGGAGTTCTGTTTGGTTTTTTGAGATCAAATTCAAATAACTTTCATTTTTCATCAGGAACTAAATTTGTAGATGCAGCACACATTATAACACACACACATCTTTAAAACACATCTAAAATGTTTAAAACACATCTAAAACGAATATAATACAGTCAATATGCATGAAGGACCACAATGCCTTAAAGGACGGGTTCAAATCAAGTCTGTCTTATAACAATACTCAATATGTCGATATATACATTGAAACAGTTATTAGTCAATGGAACTGTTCCTCTTGTACATACTTACTGTGAACAGATCCTTTCCTAACACGAGTCTAATGTAGTAGTAGTAAATTGGGGAGAAAATCCACAGACCTCGTTCTGTGCAAAAAAGCATTCAGATGAAGTTAATATGAGGATTCAGCGGCCATAGTTTTTAGTACAAAATTCCCTCTTTGTGTTACTATCACAATGCGACAGCTCAGCAAGAAACAATGTCCCAGGAAACAAATTTGGTAATAAAGACTTTGGAAGATACCTGCTTGATTTGGCAAACTCAAGCACTGGTTAACACCATAACATAGTGTACAATCTAATAAATAATCTGATTTGAAAGAGGAAGTCAGTTATTTAAATTCTAGGGAAACAAAACTCAAGTGAAACTACTGTATCAAGTTTCCTTGTGCTTTGTGTGTGATGTGTAATTAAAGGTAATGGGGTTCATAAACAGTGCACAGAGTGGGAGGGACAAGTGCACATGTCAGTGTGTGTCTGCAGCTCATTTTTACCTTTGGTCCCCATTTCAGTACATATATCATCAACAGCTTCATAACAAATGTTAAGACATGCAAAGGGAACAGGCATGAGGATCTATAGTTTTCTTTAGTTCTATAGTTTTCTTTAAATAACTAATAGCAGCTGTCCCTCGCGGGTATTCAGTTTTTCCTGTCCAACATCTTGTGGCAGCACTCGTCATTGGTGGTGAACTTTGTGTTAGACAGGCCTGCACTCTGAGAGTCGAACTCAGGAGTCTGACCTGTAAAACAACTTCAGGTAACAATAATTCAGGTGTTTTTAAAATGTTTCATCCATTTCATTCACAAATGGAAAAATAGTTTAGTGTAAAGGGAGGGGAACCAAATGTTCTCTTCTCTATTTTTTTTACTACCTCTGCCTTTGTTTACATGTCTTTGCACAGTTGAATAGTAAGAATAAGGCTGTTTTTTCTCATTGTCATTCCCAAGACTTTTCATGTCTACTAAAGACTTAAATCTTTAAATATGGGTCACAAATACATAGTTTCATAAAAAAAAAAGCCTCAGTAGATTTCTAAAAACAGCTGCACACTGTAATTCTTAGCAACCATCACTCAAACAGGAGGAAATGGTGCATTATTTGGGGACTAATTTCAGACTTGGATGAATACAGATTACAGTGTGACTCACTGATGTGTTTTTAATAGTTTTTGGACAATGGAGCACTATGACACAAAGGAATAAGATAAATCAGCCTATGTATACACAAACAAAACTTGTTAGTAGGATCAATTCATTGTTGGTGTTGGTCTTTTATGGGGATTTGCATGAAATTAAATATAGAATATCACCATTCTCATCCTTACAGGAAAATAAATAGGGATGTAAACAAGAATCCCATTAGCCAAATGTAATAAATTTACACTTAGAAATTGGAATAATTTAAAAGATTGCACGTTTCCAGTGAAATGGTCTAATGCAGGACTGCCTTTCTCTAGCCCCAAGCAGATGTTAAATCCTTTTAAGCTTAGAACAATTTTCAGTTTGACTTGTGTAGGTATTAAACAACTTTATCTCATTCTGTCTGGAAGCTCATTTCCTCTTATTAATCCTCATTTGTAGAATGGGGGCTAAGTGGCAACGCATCCGCAGCATCCTGAATCCTCGGATGTTGAAGCCCAAACACGTCTCCTCCTATGCTAACACCATCAACGAGGTGGTGACAGACTTCATCGACAGAGTGGCCTGGCTGAGGGAAACCAGCGGCCAGGGAGTTATGGTCAATGACCTGACTGGAGAACTCTACAAATTTGCTTTTGAAGGTGAGAACAAAGAAATTAAATATTTTCATTTAATTAGCTGTTGAAACGAATCTTTTTTTAGATACTTGAAAGCATCTTGATTAGTAATATAGAGGAAACTAGAAGAAAAATGCATTCACTTAGTAGTTGCTGGTTTAAGAAATCTTTCACTACTGCAGAACTTAGCATCTGTGCTACTTTGTTTAGCTTGGCCTTGACAGCTGATTAGATACTGTGAGATAAACTGTGGGTTTGAACCTAGCATCTTCAATGATTACAGAGGTTGGTTTAGACCTTTAATCAGGGTCCTTTTCAAAGCATTAACACAGCAGGTTGTAGTTTACTTACTTATGCACTTTTAAAGGTGTTAATGTGCCGGACAGAGCCAGGCTAGCTGTGTCTGGTTTGTGAACCAAGCTAAACTAATAGGCTGCTGGCTGTAGCTTCATATTTAGCGTACAGACATGACAGCGGTATCAATCTTCTCTTCAAACTCTTGGCAAGAAAGCGAATAAGCATGCTTCCCAAAATGTCTAGCCATTCTTTTAAACACCAGTGAGCTTATCAAATTATTAGTTCACTTTTGTCTACAACTCTACTTCTACTTTTGTGTACTAGGACAGTTTTTTCCTGGTTTGGTCCAAGCCACTTAGTTTCAGTGAGGAGAAATCTAAATGCTACAGCCTATATATTTTGGACAACAGTCTGGGGAAGACCCTTTGCTGCTTCAACATACACAAAGCCAGGTCCATAAAGAAATGGTTTTCCCAGTTTGGTGTGGAAGAACTTGACTGACCTGCACCGAGCCCCGACCCCCACGCCATCCAGCACCTTTAGGATGAACTTGAACGCTGACTGTGAGCCAGGCCTTATCGCCCAACATCAGTGCTGGACCTCACTAATGCTCTTGTGGCTGAATCGGAACAAATCTCTGCAGCAGTTTGAAAATGTGGTGGAAAGCCAGAAACCGGAATAGTGGAAGATGTTATAGCAGCAGGTTAATGCCTATGGTTTTGGAAAGACTGATTCAACAATCACTTATGGGTGTAATGTTTAGGTGTCCATATACTTTTGGCCATAGTGTATATACTGTATGTGCTTCGGAATGGAGGAAAATCACAGACCAGTGCATGTTATATTAAAATCACCTGTTCTGTCGGTTACAGAAGCCAAGCAGTCTCTGTATAATCTGTTTATTTTTTAAATGCAGGGATCTCTTCAGTGTTGTTTGAGACCCGCATGGGCTGCATGGACAAGGTGGTGCCCGAGGAAACCCAAAAGTTCATCTTCTCCGTGGGGGAAATGTTCCGGCTTTCCCCAATCCTCATCCTCTTCCCAGAGTCCACCTGGCCCTACCTGCCTTACTGGAAACAGTTTGTGGCAGTCTGGGACCATCTCTTCAAAGTAGGTGAGCAACATGAATTTCAACCAACGAATCAAAGTGTAGCATGTTTTAGGCCATTTTGTTACTGAAAGAGGGCTGCTAATTAATAATGTTCATAGTTATCAGTAAAGTTTACTGCTGAATATTAACCCCTTGAACCCTGATTTTCCCTTTATATGATCCCTGAAGTCACTTTGAAGAAAGACAAAAAAAACAAAACAAACACTACATGTCATACACTGTATGACAAGATTACATACTGTATAGATTTTGTATTTGCATGTCTCAGGCATTTCATAAAAGTTATTTGGTACTTAAATAGTGAAATAGTGAAAACCACTACACCATGTTTTCTTATGGCTGCACCATTCAATCAAATGCAAATCCTTCAGTGGATTGTCACTTTTTGAAAATACTTTTTTTATACACACAAATTTTTCTAATGCGTCAGGGTTTATTTGCAAGGTTGCAAAGTTGGTTTATGATAACATTAAGACAACATTAAAATACAGCATACATTTGACAAAGTTAATAAAGGACGGTCCTGCATGTAATACTGAGAGAAATATTGCAGACTCAGTGTTCACTGTAATGGTTTTTACAATTCAAGCAAGTTTCTTGATTTTCATACTGAATAGAAATAAATGGAAATCATAGTTTCAAGTATACTTGATTTGCACTTAAGGAGTTAAAACTTGCAAACACACTGGTAAGTAAACAAGATTAAGGGTGTGGCCAAACAATCACTTCCAACTTTTAGCACGTCACAGTTTTTGATATCAGGTGGTAGTCAAATTGTACTGAGGTTTATTGCTCAGTCGCTTTGTGATACACATCTTTAGAAGCAATTGTGCTGTGTTGTACTGTTTATAAAGAAAGCTGTATTTAGCTGAGATTATATTCTATGACTTTCAAATATACAAATGTGATAATTTTAAGTGTCCCCAGTGGAAATCAGCCCGAAAATCAAATCAAATCAGTAAAAGACAATTTTAAAGTATTACATGCTTTTCTATGGACTGAGACATGTTTAATCCCTCAGGCTTGTAAAACCCCTTCAGAAACCATTGGAATCGCAACCTGAGTCCCAAAAAACACACTGTGGACCTGGTTTCAGGGGACCCTTGTGGCCCCTGAGCAGCGGCTCAATTCACTTTGCCTCCAGCCTTGGTAGTGTTAGTGTTATGGACATCCTCGACATCCCTTTCTCTGTCACTCCCCATTACTGATGTCATGAAAGTTTAGTAGAGCTCAGGCTTCATGGCCATTTTTCAGGTTGCATTATCAAATAATTTCAAGGATCTAGACTCTGGTGACTCCCTCAAAGGACAAGGTCCACCTCACAGGCCCTGCCGCCCTTATTCCACGTTAGTGACTAAACAAGATCCTTCACAGTGTGTTTCTTTTGCCATCTAGTGGGCAAAAGTGTTGAGCCTGTCTCTTCTTAGTGTTGGTACTCCCATGAGAAATTAAAAAGATGAATTTTCTCATGTGTCTCATAGCTGAAGAGTTGGTGCAGAAAAAAATGGCGGAGATCCAGGAGAAGGTCCACATGGACCAGAACGTGGAGGGAGCGTACCTCACACACCTGCTGCTCAGTGATCAGATGACAGTCACTGAGATCCTGGGCAGTATCACCGAACTCCTGCTCGCAGGAGTTGACACTGTGAGTAGATCCAGTGTGCGTGCACTCTGTGGAAGGGAAGGGATTTACTGTACAGTAGTTTCCTACATTTAGTCGTGTCATTGGCTCAAAGGATATATTTTTTTGGCAGCAATGTATGCACGATGCCTCATTGTAACTAAAAATATAGCCATTGAAACAGCAGTTTTATGTAACCTAGACATCTACAAAACTTTCACTTGTCAACCAAATTTATTCCTATTCTAACCTAGACATCTTTCGACCTAAAGATCCCAAATCAGTGCTCACTGAGAGGGCGCAAAACTGAAACATTACATCAAAGAGCAGAAGATAACAGTGTGAGAGATAACAGTGTGCGTTCTGCTCTGTTGCAGACCTCCAACACTATCTCTTGGTCTCTGTACCAACTGGCAAAAGAGCCAGAGATCCAAGAACAGTTGTACCAGGAAGTGATAAGTGTTTGCCCTGGAGACAAGGTGCCAACCAGTGATGACATTGCTCAGATGCCATACCTGAAGGCCATCATCAGAGAGACGCTACGGTTAGAGGGATTCTTTCATGTTTATCAATATATTATATCAATATGACACCTGACTGCAGGAGCTGCAGGTTCTTGCAGTCACGTAAAATAATAGCATTTTGGAAAATGTGCTTATTCGCTTTCTTGCTGAGTTGTTAGATGAGAAGATTGATACCACACTTATATCTGTCCACTCAATATGAAGGTGGAGGCAGGAGAAGGTTAGCTTAGCTTAGCATAGAGACTTGAAACAAGGGGAAACAGCTAGCCTGGCTCTAAAGCTTGCTAATTAACATGTTATACCTTGTTTGTTTAATTCAACTTGTTTGTTTATTTACATAAACTAAAGTGTAAAAATGTAAAATTGCTGGTACAATACCTTTTCTGAGCCACTAAATGTGCTGTTTGAAATGACTACATATGGACACGTATGCTAGCTACACATGCTACACAGCTAAAGCCTAGCATTACTAATGTCTAGTGGAACAATGTCCGAACATTTCTTCTCTGGCTTTGCTCAGCAGCATATTTATTGCTCACTATTGCTATAATGTTCTTCAGTCAACTATGCAAGGACACTTTCAGTTATTTTTCTTGTGTTTTGCAATTAGAGAGTATTATAAAACTATTCATATGTCAACAGAACAGTAACTGAACAAATAATAGCTGTTTGTCTGAACAAACAGATTCAACTTTTGCTCCTCCCTTTTCTGTGGTCACCAGGCTGTATCCAGTGGTACCAGGAAATGCCCGTGTCACTGTTGAAAATGAGATTGTGGTTGGAGACCATCTCTTCCCTAAAAAGGTGAGATATGCCAGACACTACACAAGTTCTGAAATGTTCATTGGTTCATGAGAAAATGTGCTTTTCTCACTGTATTCAGTCAGGATTGGTGGGTCTTTTCTGTCCAGTCATGCCATATGTGTCCATTAATTTTTAAAAAACTGTTATGTTACAAACAGGGCTGGACTCACACACAGGACTCAGACAAGGAGGTTGAATGTAATAAAATGATTTATTGAATAAAGTGAAGAAGGGTGAGGGAGTTAGTTGGGGTTTGGAATCCAGAGCAAGGAAGCGTGGTTTGTAAGCAGGCAACAAGGAAGTGGAGGTAATGGCGTGGCTGAGAGGAGCGTGGCTGGCAGGCAGAAGCAAACGGAGAGCAGGCAGGTGAGCAGTGATCCTGAGGCACAAAGAAACATACATTACCGGTGGCTGAGCAGAGTGATTGGAGGATGAGCGTCAGGTGAGTGGGAGCATTGGAATCGAGAGCCAGTGGAGGTAGATGGGAGGAGCAGCCATGCCCACGAAGACACACACACACACACACACACACACACACACACACACACACAGACAGACAGGGGAGAGACAGGAGACACAGGGCAGGGGAATAATGGCTGGAAACACTTAGGGAATGCAGAACTGTCCTGGCCGTAACAGACTGGGAATGACTGCATCTTATTAGCATCTTATTATTAAAACTATATTTCAGTCCCATAAAAGTTATAAAAGTTATAAAAAAGACATCTTTAAAGAAATATATTCTAAGGCGCTGACAAATTGTTTTAATTTCATTTTAGATTAAAAATGTACATACTCTATGTGATTGACCATTTCAGCAGTAATATTAGATTAGATTCAACTTTATTGTCATTGTGCAGAGTACAGGTACAAGCCAATGGAATGCAAAAAGGATAGTAGTATTTACAGATAGGTGCAGGTATAAGTTAGTACTACAGCATAAGTGATGCTATGTCTTATAGTATGTACAGTGTTATTGACAGTGGAGAGCAGTATATATACAGATTATTATGTATGTATGTATGTATGTATGTATGTATGTATGTATATGTACAGCATGTATATATGTATAATATATCAAATATGTTATACATAGAGGTGAAGTGGGCAGAGTTGAAAGGGGAGTTTATATATGAGTTGTATGTACAGTATAGACAGAATATGTACAGTTGGTTGTATGTACAATATAAATAAGTGCAAGAATGAGCAGTGCAAATATGAAAAGTACTGAGACAGTGCAGTAATGAGTCCAATAATGCTTAGTGCTGTGATGTGGAGTTCAGCAGGATCACAGCCTCAGGGAAGAAGCTCTTCCTGAGCCTGCTGGTTGGGAGGAGAGTAAAAAGTCCATGGTTAGGGTGGGATGCATCTTTGATGATGCTTTTCGCCCTGCCCAGGCAGCATTTACTGTATGGGAAATGTTTTCACCACCGTCCGGAGTGCTTTACGGTCTGATGTGGAGCAGTTGCCATAACACACTGAGATGCAGTTGGTGACTATGCTTTCAATGGTACAGCGGTAAAAGTCCACCAGTATCCTGGGACACAGGTGAGCTTTCTTAAGGCTCCGCAGGAAGTAAAGGCGCTTTGATCAGGATGGAGGAGTTCAGGGACCATGTGAAATCATCGGAGATGTGGACGCCAAGGAATTTGAAGCTTGACACATGCTCCACTACAGCCCTGTTGATGCAGATGGGAGCGTGTGCGTGGCTCCTAGCTTGCCACAAGTCCACAATAAATCTCCTTGGTTTTCTGGGTGTTAAGGGCCAGGTTGTTGTCTGCACACCACATGGCCAGCTGTAGGCAGTCTTGTCTTCCCCTCACCACTGTGGTGTCATCTGCAAACTTCAGTATGGTGTTAGAACCATGTGCAGGAATGCAGTCGTGGGTTAAGAGGGAGTACAGAAGAGAGCTCAGCACACAGCCTTGTGGCACGCCAGTGTTCAGGGTGAGAGTGGAGGAGGAGAGGTTGTCTTAACAGATTGGGGTCTGTTAGTCAGAAACTCCAGCTCATTCAGATATAAATGTAAACATTTCTGCCCATTAACATGCAGTTTAAGCAAACCAGGTTTCTTCATGCATTCTTTTATATTGATATTAATAAAGCAGTGTCATACTGTATTTGATGGCCAAGGTGTGCCCAATTCCACAGTATGTAGTGCGCTCACAATGGAAAGGGGACATAATTAAGTATACTTAAAGATGTCAATGTATAATACTTGATCCCCTTGATTTTTTTTTCTTTGGAGTCCCCCAATGCCACGCAGAAAGGAAACAGAAGAGCTGCTCATTGCTGTAAACAATTAAAACTCACGTGGCAGGTGGTGGTGAGATAGCTCGAGAAACACCTCAGACAAACATTAAATGTTTAAACATAATTTTTTCTTTGTGAAGTTGCATAATCATGTGGTGTTGTGATAACCTTTCATGTTTCATTGAGATCAACTGTGTATCATATAAAGAACCATTCCCATATTTGGACAAGGGGCCATCTAATTTCTGACATTTCTGACTTAAACTTTGGATACTCATTTCATCTCAAGCTAATAATCACAAAGCTATAAGCCTAACAGCTATGCCTCACATGTATTGACTACTACAATACAACTACAGTATTACATTGTAACAGGAATGTCATCTCTCACAGACGCTGTTCCACCTGTGCCACTACGCTGTGTCCTATGATGAGAATATTTTCCCTGACCCCCACACCTTCCTGCCACAGCGCTGGCTCAGAGTAGCGGAGAAGTCCAAGCAGCACCCGTTTGGATCAGTGCCATTCGGTTTTGGGATCCGGGCGTGTCTGGGCAGACGGGTGGCTGAGCTGGAGATGTATCTCCTCCTGTCCAGGGTAAGAACATCTCATTGCTGTTGCAACCATGACCATAGATATGCTTTTTCTGTCATGTCTGTCTGAGGCAGACAGTCCATGAGCACAGGTAGACTGGGCGAGGATGGCTGGCTGGAGTGGAGCAAAGGTGAACCTGTGGTGAGAAGCTTCTGAAGAGCTGGTAAGGAGTGAACCTGAACGCAAGGAGTCAGAGGATTAGTTGCATGGTCTTGATTGGTGGATGGAGAACAGGTGAGTAGCAGCAGGCGTGTGAGATTCTGAGTGGAGGTTCACCGGAAGCCACGCCCCGCCGGCACACACATACATAGACAAACACAGGAGGGGAACCAACAGGGGACAAACAGACAGAGACACTAGGAGTGGTCCAGCTGTACCATGACATTTACCCTATTACTAAGGGCCCAGCCACCCTGTGGAGGAAACTCGGCTGCTTGTATCCGCAATCTCATTCTTTCGGTCTCTACCCAAAGCTCATGACCTTATGTGATGGTTGGAACATAGATCCCTCTTCACCAGTCAGGTACAACACCTGCATTACTGCTGACGCTACACCAATTTGCCTGTCTTCTCCAAGCCCACAAAGCACATGTAGACTGGATGGACAGTCTACATGTGTTACTAGAGGGGTCCCACGACCCCTCTAGTAACCCTGCAAGGGTAAAGAGCTGGTCCACAGAAACAGCATTGCTCCTCCTGGATTTAAGGTTCGACAATCGGTTTAAGCCTCCTTTCCAGCACCCTGGCATAAGCTTTCCCCGGGACGCTAAGCAGTGTGATACCCCAATAATTAGAGCACACCCTTCATTCCAACTTTTTAAAAATAGGAAACACCGCCCTGGTCCGCAGGCACTGTCCCCAACCTCTGCGTGAGACTGAAGAGTCAGCCCAAGACAGCCCAACAATGTCCAGAACCTTCAGCATCTCAGGGCAAATCTTATCCACACCTGCACGTTAGGGCTTCAAGCTTCGGCACAAGATTCTTAACTACCTCAGAGACCTCTGCCTCTTTGAGCACAGTGACCATAATCGATCAAACCAATGGCCAGCTATGAAAATAAAACCAAAACCTTTTTCCTTGGGTTTAGTTAAACCAGACAGTAAATTAGATTGTTTGCTCTTTTATTTTCATGTAATTAGTGCTTTCTGCACTTTTGGCTTAATTTTAATCAAATACGTTTTAATCTTACACAACAAAATTTAGTAAAATAATCAAGTTGCCACTCCTTCAGTAGTCTGATAAAGAAAGCTCTGTATGATTAAAGCACCAGTATATGTTTGCAGATTATTATCAGTTTGTGTTTTTTATTTTTAACTATGTTTGCATCAGTGACCAAACCAACACATTACAACTTTGTGAACTGAGAAAGTTAAACACCTCTCTCTGCTTTCACTCCCTGGAAATCAGTTATCTTTTAGCTACATTCAGAGAACCGTGTTGACCTGTAGTAACCATCCAACCAGAGCACAGAGGTCAAGCTGCTCGTCTTTTAGTCTTGGCAGTGGGATGGATACAAGCCACAAATCAGTCATCTGACTTTGGACTGAGTCAAAAGTCACAGTTATAATTCAGTCAGTTGGTGACCATTAACTGGAATGTGGACTGTGTCTGCACTTTTGTGCCTCACATAAATAAATATCCTGCCAAAATCTAATTTCATATATTTCTACTTGAACAAATTTTTCTCTCTCTCTCTTTTTTTTTTTTTTTAAGTTGATAAAACACTACGAGGTGAGGCCAGATCCTGCTGGAACCATAGTCAAGCCAATCACCAGAACCCTGCTTTGCCCTGCTAAACCAATCAACCTGCAGTTTCTGGACAGAAGAGTCGAGCAGGAGGAGCAGAGAACAGCGGCAGGAGTCTCTATGTGAGCTGTTTTAGTATTCACACTGTGTTGCCTGCCTGTCACCAAGCACTTGTTTATAAACCATTCACATCATGAGGACTGGCTGGAATGCAGTTTATACAGTGGCATAAAATACAAGCTGATCGAAGATGTGGTAGGTTATACGGCAAAGAGTATAATGCTGTATCTATAGAACTGTTTTTTTTCATGTAAATATTATATTTTAACCCACAACACCTACAAAGACAGTTTTCCTCTACAAAGACAGTTTTCCTCTACAAAGACAGTTTTTCCACAAATGCCATGTGTTTTTAAGTTGTTTGGGCTGTTGCCTAGGAGCAGAAGGTTTCCCCAACACCAAAATACATACATGGACAAGTATTGTGTTATTCTGTATTTTTCATATTGTCAACAAATCCCATCAAAAGACCAAAACCAACAATGTGTTAGTCCAACTCTCAACACTTTCAGACTTTCCTGCTCTGTCTGTGGTAATCATCCCCAAGCCCAATGGGTTCAATTCAATTTTATTTATATAGCGCCAATTCATAGCAGGTCTAGACTGTACTCTGTATAATATTATTTACAGAGACTCAACAAATCCCAAATGGGGCCTACTAAAAACAAAAATCTTTAAAAATGGGTCAATGGTAAATACACTTTTGGTGCGCTTGTGATTATTCAGAGCAGCAGGACGGTGTATGTGTGATGGAGTCAAAATAAACTACAGTGTGTATGTGTTCATATTAATAAAGGAACATGTCACCCTGTGCAAAAGTGAGGCTCATTGATGCATTTTTAATAGTTTTTAGACAACAATAGAGCTCTATGGCACAGAGGATTAAGATATATCAGGCTAACACTTGTTAGTAGGATCAGTTTATTGTTGGTGTTGTTCTGTTCATGGGATTTGTTTAAAATAAGACAATTATTGAATATAGCTAGCCTTATCCTTTAAAAAAAAAAAGCACTGGCCTCAGAACTGTAGTTGGTCCATCAGTACTTAGCAAGCTGCTCCTAAAATTTGGTAAGGGTTCAATGTAAATTTTGCAAAACTGTTCATAACCAATTTAAGTGCTCTTATTTTCCTTTCAAGTCATTTGAAATTAATGTTTTTAAAATTAAAAGCATTGGCAGTGAGACTTGGAGATACAAGGTTATTATTCTTTAGACAGAGGTTAACTGCCATATTTTAGTACGTGTTTCTTGTACATACAGAAATTTATTTTTAGATTTCAACAGTGTTTATAATTGTGATTTGTTTTACAATTAAAATTCCCAGTTTGTTATTTGTACAGCTCAAACTTTTATGTCTCAGTGGGTTTGAAAGACCCACCGAAAGAACACCGTTTAGGTCACTGTTTCTAAACTAATATACACTCTCTGAAGAGGTTTAAGACTCCTTGCAACAGTGCAAGCAACATCCTGGGTTTGACTCTCTCCCACGTTATTCTCCTCTTTCTTCTGATTTTGTCTAATAAAGGCAGAAATGCCAAAGATATGTATTGTTCTAAGTGTTACTTGTTTATTTACATTGTGTGAGACTGAAGCTGTGAACCAATTCCATCCAAATTACCAATTCTAAGCAGGTTTTGACTAAATAGTATGTTCACACTGGAAGAGTGACAAAATAAAGTAAATTCAAAACAGTCACTAAAAAACAACTCATTTTTGAGTGTGCTGTTGATTGACCCTATTGTCCCACAATGCAATGCACAAAGGAAATGAAGGTGCTACTCACAGCTGCAAAAAAAAAATCAGTTTAATTTTGGTTTTCTCAAAAATCCAAAATTGAAACTATACATATAGATTTCCTGCTATGAACACCCATTTTACTTTTTTGTATAATGTGTTTTGATATATAGTTCACTCGACATCTATCATTCTGTGCGTACAACACCATACTAACAAACAAATGGAAATATATTTACCTTTGTTCCTTTTAGGTATAACAAAGTTATTCCATACTGTATTCCTTATAACAGTAGTAGTAATATTAGTATTTGTGTCTACATGGACTTATAAGATACCAAAAACACTGTTGTTGTGGTCAGAAAAAAACACAACTTAATGCATCCAACAATGCATTATAAACAAATAACTTTGTTTCCTCTCCCACGATATACAAATACAATCTGGAACAAAAAAGCTCTCTTTCTAAAACACATCTCTAATTTTATCATTTTTTAGAGCTATACATATAGTCATTCTTTCAATTTCCCATATGTTGTTTTGTTGATCAGTGCTGCTCTCTTGTGGACTGTTCTGACATTACATGATTTTTTGGCCCTATTCATTTGTTTATTTCTCTAACAGGAACAATGCACATTAATAAACATTACTGAGACTCACTTGACAGATGCCCTAAAATGGTGTGGTGCCGTGTGCTGAGCAGTGTGCTTAAGGTCTCGACGTATTGATGACTTATTACAAGCTCTGACACAGTTATTACCACTTTCAGTAGTGGTGGCAAGTAACTAAGTATATTTACTTAAGTACTTCAAAATAAGACGGTGTAGTCCCTCATTCGTCCAGGAGTGTTCTATCGTAGAAAAGGTTTCAGTCGTAGTCATCTGGACACTGTTTTCAGAATCAAGACGTTTCGGCTCCCATCCCATCGGCTCCCATCAATTGAGAATGACTTCCGGATGGGAGCCGAAACGTCTTGATTCTGAAAACAGTGTCCAGATGACTACGACTGAAACCTTTTCTACGTTACTTAAGTACTGTACAATTTTGAGGTATTTGTACTTTACTTGATTTTTTACATTTTGTGCTACTTTGTACTTCTACTTCATACAATTCAGAGGCAAATATTGTACTTTTTACTCCACTCCACTACATTTATTTACCTTAACCTTTAGTTACTAGTTACTTTGCAGATTCAGATTATTAATACAGAATATAATCAACCAATAAATTATGCTGTGTTAAACTGAATAAAGACAAAATAACCCCCTCCTTTACCAGCTGCAACATTAAAGTAATGTACATATTAATTAATCAATAATTATAATTTAATAATATCTTTTTTTTTAATTGAAATTGGCCATTCTGCATAATGAGTACTTTTACTTTTTATACTTTAAGTGTATTTGGATGCTAGTACTTTTGTACTTTTACTAGTACTTCTTCCACCACTGACTTTCAGTAGCTACTCTAAAAGTGGTAAATGCTAAATGTGTACGCCATGACAGCCCATCCCATAGTGATTACTAAATCACTAAATGTCACAGGATCATTACTGTTTGGACTTTTGTAATTTATTACAGATGCCATTAATTTCCATTCCATTACCATTTGAGAAATCCTCATCAAGTGCTCATTTTCTGCATCTCCTTCACTGTAATTGGAATAAATGTAATAGAGACAATAAGTAAGTCATAATGGCTTTTACCTGAATTTATCTCACAGTAAGGAAAAAGTTAACACCTCAGTTTTCTCCAATCAGAAACGTTGAATGACATGCACATTTCTGTTGATTTGACAATGTTTTTAAGGTAGGTTTTGTCATTTTTTTAATATTATTAGATAAAACAGAACTTTCACATACATCCTGCTTTTGTCAGCCAAGTTAAACTTAACACACTTAACAAGAAAGTTGATGAGGAATCTGAGTCATGTGGAAGAGAACCTCCTCCAAAGGATAGACACCCTTGTGCGTCATGAACTCATTATTAATGTGCTGTTTCTGTTAAGTGTGATAGTTCATTCTTGACCTTGGAAATCAGGACTCAAGGTCAACTTACTAGGTTTTTCAGGGTTTTCAATGACATTTCACATTCATCATCAGCGGATGGAGTTTGTAGTGTTGATAACAGGTGGTCGTACAGTATGGAGGGGAGCTCATAACCCCTGTCTCTGTTCAAAGACGATCTGTAGCAGAGCTGTAGCCACCATGAGGAGACAGAGATCATGTCCTCTTTATTGTTTCTGGGAATTTGGGGTTTCAGCATAAGGAAGAGATTAAAATGGGTAATTACACATGGTGAATTTTGAAGGATAAATACATTTTTTTTAGACTACACATCTTTAAATTGGACTATTTTAGCACTTGTACTTTTTACACAACTACTTTAGATTTTACAAAAAATTATGAAGACTTTACATGATGTAATTACAAACTAGAGACCATCTTGCGATGGGATCACACCAGCCGCGACACCAAATTTGTGTGTATGGTGCAACGGAACACATGACATGAGAGAAGTGAGTCTGGCAAAAAAGGGGAACTGTGCCAGATTTATTCAATATTCCTAACTGTCGTTGCGGGGTCAACTTTTAACCTATGTTAGTATTGACATAAATATGTGTTTTGTTAAAATATTCCCTGGTTTGATACAAGGAATGTACAACATTAAACATGGTTAGTTGTGAATAATAATAATAATAATAATGATAATACTAATAAAACTTTATTTATAGAGCACTTATCAAAACAGAGTACAAAGTGCTTCACAACAAGAGAAATAAAATACCACAGAATGTAGAATGTGTCATCATTGGCAAGCGATAAATGATCAGTTGTTTGGCAAGAACATGAGTATTGAATGTCCAACAAGTGAAAACTGTTCATGTATCCTGAGGAACCATCTGCGCTGTGAGATCCATTGCTCCAATTCTTTATGCACAGATGTGTCTACCTTGATTTTGTCTTTGTTGTAGTTGATGATCTGGAGGCCTTCCAGTGACTGGACACGACTCAGAGCCACATAAGCCTGGCCCACATTTTTCACTTTTGACATGTCCACGACAGTTTTATCCATTGTCAGGCCTTGGACAAGAATGGATTGTGCTTGCCCATGACAAGACAAGTGGGAATTAACTGCGAGACATTGACAATGAACCGACTTGGAATTAAGCTGCAACTGTTGAGATGAGAACACAACTGATGAAGTCCCTGTTGTAACTGTTTTGAGCAATTGCCGTCTTTCAGATACAAGTTGGCCCTTTCTTGATTTCTTGATGGAATTTTTCATGTGTTTCATCAATTGTTTGCAGTGATCGACTCTGTTACATCAAGAGAGCATGTTGAGAATGGCACTCTTGACTACACTGTGGACTTTCATGTTCTCAATGTCTCCGTCTGTCAGCTTTTGCTGCAGGTGTCTCGTGCCCTCCTACTTCTCTCATGTTGTACTTGTTTATGCTCTGTCTGTGTGCTTTCTGAGGTGGTGTCTCAAGTTCACGAACTGCTGCCATGTGTTGTTTGTTTTGGTGATACCTTTGGGCTTTTTCATCAGGAGTTTCTCTCGCACGTGTTGCAGAATAATATTCTGCTTGAAATAGCTGTCTCTTTGCTTTCTGTAGTCTTTCTGACTGCCACTTTATTGTGACACTTTCTTTCACAATGTCTAACCTCTGTCTCTTCTCATCTGGTGTTTCAGAAAGTATCCGCTTTGCATTACGCTTCTTCATGGAAGCAAGCCGCGACTCTCTATTTGCATGATAGGTTCTATCAGCTGCAAGTCTAACTGCTTGCTCTTCAGGACTTTCAGCACTTCATCTATTTGCATGATAGATTCTATCGGCTGCAAGTAGCTGCTTTTGCATCAGGTGATTCTGCTTGTCTCTTTACTGCTTGATGCACCCTTTATTCTTGTAGTCTGTCTTCTCGTTCTTGTTTTCACTCCTTGCATGAATAGCTGTTTCCCATTTTCTCCTTTTACTCCTTTTAAGTACTCAAAAACGCTTCTGTGGTAGTTCCTGCTACAGTAGGTGTCTCCAGGACCACAATTTGCCGTGATGACACACACACACAAATTATATTAAAAATATAATAGAGGTATTTAACATTTTTTCACCAGAATTGTGTCCTGGTAGTTTGGAGAGAGCCTTGAAACAGCAACTAGAACATTATGCAGGATATATATATATATATATATATATATATATATATATGCTGCCATGCTGCCATATATATATATATATATATTATTAGTCTGTATTCTGTGTTCTGTGTTTTACCTGGCTGCAAGATAAACTTCCCTGTGGGGACAATAAATGTTGAGTTAAAAAATATATAATCAGAAGATTTGACAGGCTTCTTTTGGTGGCTAGATAAACATTTCTTAGGTGGGTGGGTTGGAACTTGGGGATTTGGCCTCATGACCTCAGTAACCCTAAAATTCTGGCTACAACTCAAAGGTACATTGAGCAGCAGTAAGCTGCTCAATGTACCTTCGACCCCTTCACAGTTGATGCAGTGACCGGTTTTGGTGTGGAGCTCACAGACAGCTGAAGTTGACAGTTTCCTCCAGTCTCTTGTTGATGGTGGTTTCAACAATATAGTGTTCCCCGCAGGTGTTGCATGTGATGTCATAAAACACTCCAGTTTTCCTTTAAAGCCGTCGACCAGGAGTCAGTGGAAAGATCAAGGAGGACATTCACATCTGACGACAAAGATCCTTAAACATCTCCCCCCATATATGACCACCTGTTATGACACCTGAGCCAACTCCATCTACCGGTAAGGGTGATATGCAGTTGAAAGCGCCAGAAAAAGCTAGTAAGTGGACCTTAAGTTTATATTGTTTTGTCAAAATATTTGTGGTTAATTTAACAGTTTTGTGGCTTGCAGTTTTTGAGCTGGTGTCTAACAATCACTGACCCTGCAAACAAGGGGTCTAGTTAAAGTAGTACTAAGGACAATAATGTAGGTGTCAAGAAAGGTTAAATATATGCAGTGTTATAAGAGTACATTGCACTATTTTTGAAACACAGAAAACAATTGTGGCCATAATTTCTTGAAAAATGTAGGGCTGCAACTATTGTTGGAAAGTAACTATAAATATTTTGAGGTGCTTACTTTACTTGAGTGTTCCCATTGTCTACTACTTTATGTTTCTACTCCACTACATAACATTGTTACTCATCTATAGTTAGGCGACAGCTATGTTCACTAGTTTCATTGCAGGTTTAGATTTTACAAAACATGATCAGTTAATAAAATATAATAAAATGTTATAGGTTAAACTAGGCAACAGTATACAAAGTAGTTCAAATTAGTTTCACTCCGACCAACAGTAAAAGTCTCCTTAGATATAAACTCCAATAA
Organism: Siniperca chuatsi; assembly: GCF_020085105.1. Lineage (NCBI taxonomy): Eukaryota > Metazoa > Chordata > Actinopteri > Centrarchiformes > Sinipercidae > Siniperca > Siniperca chuatsi. The sequence continues at coordinate 22,326,691 of NC_058053.1, forward strand.
CATGTTTTGTATATATAATATAAAAGGGAATGGGCCGTTCCACCTAATGAGTACTTTTATTTTTGAGACTTTGAATGCAGGACTTTTACTTGTAAGGCAGTGTTTTACATTGTGGTATATACTTTTACTTAAGTAAAGGATCTGAATACTTCTTCCACCACTGGCCGTAACTGTAGCTGGCTTTTCATTAACAATTTCTTAATGGAGCTTTTTTATTAATCAATTAATGGTTTAGCCCACCAAATGCCAATAAAATACCTGTCACAAGTTACTAGCACTTAAAATTATGTTTTCAAATTGCTTAATTTGTCTGACCAGTCAACAAGCCCAACCAGGGGGCGTCCCAGACGCGTCCCCGGTTTGGGCCCCGCTGAGGACCTCTGGTGCTTGTCATCACCTATTTCTCCACCCTTGTTTAATAAAAAGGGGGGGAAAAATGCTTTGAAAAAGTCCAAACTGGATATCTGAAGCAAATTTCAGAAGGTTTCATTTGGTGTATCAAAATTATGAGTGAAATTATTAACTGACTCCAAATGAAGTGTCCTTAATTATCATTGTTTATGTGTTATTTATATGCAATCGTGCTCATCAGAGTGCTTTGTGTTGTTCATTATACAAAGTTGAACGCATGTGAAGATGACTAAAGAAACTATTTTCAGTGTAAGGTGACTTGTCACACACACACACGCACGCGGTGAGGTAGTGCGTGTTGCTCATGGTGACTTAATAAAATGAAATTAGCGATGCGCTCGGCGTCATCCATCCGAAGAAAACGTTTTGACCGTCCATCCCACTGGCAGGTCTGCGGCTGTGAGGCTAAACAACGACACTATTGTACAACCAGAGAGGCTGCTGCTGCTGCGGAGCCCCACTTCACTACTACTAACAAACCTCCTGCAGAAAGTGAGTCGATTTTCAGATGTAAAATACTCATCTGGGTGATACTTTTTGTCTGTTTGGGAGTCGTTCTCACAAGAGCTGAAGTCTGCGGAGGCCCACTGCAGCTCCTGAAGTAACAAGTCCAAGTTTTTGTGGTGGAATATTAACTTTAAGTCGGCTTTAAGAGCATAAATGATCGAGGGTTTGCATTCGTGCCTTCAGAGAGCAAAGCGGAGTGGGACGGACTTGGATGTCAGTCAGGAGTTCCCGATGCGGCAGTAAAGAGCCAAAATCTCACAAATAAAGCAATATGAATAAGGTAAGCATAAGCGATGTTTTTGTGAAGCATAAACTGAGTCGTCAGGTTGTTGGGTTGTGTGTTTTGGTTGTTGAAAAGTAAAAAAAAAAGAAAAAAGAAAAAGAAATCATTTAAATCACCGTAAAAAGTTGCACCGAGTCTTGCTGGAACAGACGCGTGGACACATGGGAGCGGAGGGAGCTTCACATGTCTGTAAATGCAGTGGAAATGTGTTTTTGTCTTTTAAGTCAAACTGCAGACGTGTGCTACAGTGTCAGGGAGGTATATGCCCTGCTAACCAGGTCTCACCGAACCGTTACTTTAAATTATTAGTGAGATGATGCAACAGGCGCATCCTCTCTAAAAGTAAAACCACACACAGGCTAGGGACTGTTTGGAGAAATTTAGTGCCACAAGTAGACTACTTCTGTTTAGCTTGTTTGGAGACAGGTCGTAATTGCAAATCATTTAAAGGGTCATGTCACCCAAATAAAATACAAGCAAACTTATTTACTCATCCCTATGCAGAATATTTATGCACGTTTCGTTTTATTTGCTCAGGTTTTGAGATCTCTGTCTTTGCTGTTTTACTGAAACTACTTTAGTGAGGCAAATTGATTATCCAGAGTGAGAGGGACACTGACTGACAAAACAACCACACCTCAAGTTCCCACAGCTAATCTCTGATCTTGAGCTTTTGATCACATGATCCTCATCAGTAAAAGGAGTTTACTCAGTTGTCATGAAATTGTAAAAGTTCAAGTTTCCACATCTTCTGAGCACTTTGTCAAGATGCTGATGACTTCTTATAAAGGTATATTTCAGTACTTTAAAGACTGCAAACACAATTGCATTCATTCTATCATAGATAAAGGGGAAGAGAGTAAATATTTGGGGAACTGACCCTTAAAGTAAGTATTAGCAGCATATTACCACGTGTAAAAATAACCCCATTACAAGTAGGGATGCACCTATCCAACCTTTACTCTCCCAATACCTCAACCCAGGGTATCTGATACCAGAGCTCTCTTTTCCCCAAATTTAAAAACTGTATTCCTCACTGTGTGAGCACTGTGTGCGCCCCACTGTGATTGAATGGATGATAGAGAAAACACTGTGAAAACATTGTGCTGAAGTGTTCAAAGTACTCCTGTGTTAAAGTGCTCTGCTCTTGGTGGGATTTGTTGGGTCTCTGTAAATAATATTCTGAAGAGTACGGTCTAGACCTGCTCTATAGGAAAAGTGCTATGAGATAACTGCTGTTATGAATTGGTGCTATATAAACAAAATTGAATTGAATTTAAATTGTTGATAAGTTAACATGTAAGCAGTATTTATAGAGTTGTACCTGGTCTAGGTGATGCTAAGTCTAACTATTGTGTGTACTAGGTCTGCAACTAATAATTATTTTCATTACTGATTAATCTGTTGATTATCTAGAGATCATGTAATAAAAAAACAAATACAATTACTGATTAATTGATTATCACAACTGTTGTCAATTAATTTTCAGTTGATCGACTGATCAACTAATTGACTAATCGTTTCAGCTCTTGGATATATAGTGTTGAGTAGTTCTGGTAATATGTAACAGTGCTTTAGATATTACAAACCTTTTGTGTGTTAATTTGTTAATCAGGTGCTTTTCAAATTAAGATGTTTTTAAAGGGTTTGGGTTTGGTGGGATCTCTGGCTACCTTACTAAACAGTCCACGATTAAGGTGTTAGGTTTGTTTTAATTAAGGATTAATTCACAATATTCTAAGGGATTCTTGTTTTGTATTGACATATGACAACTGCGGGTCTAAGTATAAACTAATGCTGTAAATTATAATAACCTGTAGTATACCTCCTTATTATAGGATTATAGGGGACATTTTTCATCAGTTTAGCATAGCATGATCATATCAGAAATATGTGTAACTTCTGCATAAAGATTAACTAGAGTGACTTCTGAGCGATTGACTAACAGGAAATATGCATCATCCACATTCCTCCCATTCCGTGGCAAAATACAGATAAGCTCTCTGTTAGAAATGGTGAAACTACAGTATTGATTGAGCCAGCAAGGTTTTGTTTATCTAAGAGAAAAGAGATTAGACAATGCACTATGGATTTATTGTCAGTCGTGTTTGTATAATTCATGTCTGATACTGTATGTAGTTGTTTAAAAAGTGTTCAGTAAACAGACTTTGTTTCTTTTAGAAACTATGTGGGACCAATTACCCAGCCAGCATCTGCTTCATAGTGGTGAATGAGTTCTGTGAACGATTCTCCTACTATGGCATGAAAGGTATGTTAACTTTCTGTCTGGACAACATGTGGTAGTATAGATTGACCTGAAGAACATGATTCTGTATTCACAGAGTATATTTAGGGTCTTTCAATTTAACTGTGAAAAGTCCTTGACACAAAGTTGAATGAGTAATGATCCTCAGCTTGTTAAACTGGTTAACAGAGTGTGAGTCAATGAGGGCAATGTAACAGAGGCTCTATAACAGACAGATAAAACTGGAGTCTTCTCCTCACATGACCTCATTTATGTCTGTGAGCCACACTGACATTACTTCAATACTTAAAGTAGCTTTAAAGTTGGGAAATTCATCTTATTCCACACTGAGAGAGTATCGCATATATATCTCGTATCAGTTTGTTTCTATTCTTCGTTAGATGTTTCCACTAAGTGAAATATTCAAACCCAAGACTCCATGTGTTTTATGGCTGAACCTTTCCATCAAATGGAAATGTTCTACATGTCTTGTGCATCATTTTATACACATTGCACCAAAATTCAACCTAACAAATTTGGTATCTTTGGAAACATTGGGATCTCCGTGGCATAAAATAAATAAAATAAAGCTCTGTGGGTTTGAACAATACAACTTGAACTTTTGACAAATGACAGGTCTTGTTGACATGTTTTGAGGTATTTGGGAGTATCCATCCTCTGAGCTGGGTCACAGTTCATGCTTGTGTGTTTGTTCACAGCGGTGCTGACGCTCTACTTCCTCACTTACCTGCACTGGGACAAGAACCTCTCCACTGCTATCTACCATGCCTTCAGCAGCCTCTGCTACTTCACACCCATACTGGGAGCTCTCATCGCTGACTCCTGGCTTGGAAAATTCAAGTGAGTCCCTGTGTCCTTCATCCCCAAAAGCATTAAAGGGTCAGTTCACCCAAAATCACTTAAAAACAGTGGTATCAAGCCATGTGAATAGTTTTAGCTTCATGTGCAGAGGTTTTGAGATATCAGTCTCAAGATATCTGGGGTGTGGTAGGTCATAGATGGGATGTGTAAATTTGATAAATAAAACAAATTATTGCAGTTAATAGATAGAGTTAATAGATGTCCATCATGCATCTGTAGTCAGTGGCACATGATTTCAGTTTGCAATACATCATGCATCACAATATTTCGGCCCTTTAACCTGGGAGCTTTGTCTAAATTGTGTAACACCACCTATTAGTGGCGATGAATCACTCCAGCCACATACACACACACTCTCACACACACACACACACACACACACACACACACACACAGATCTTGTATAATAACAAGAGTGCAGCTCTTAATGTACATAATCACAGTTTGCTCTCAACAGGACCATCGTCTACCTGTCCATTGTCTATGTGATCGGCCATGTGGTCAAGTCGGTTGGAGCCATTCCCACTGTGGGAAACAGCGATGTGCACATGTAAGTTATCCGGAGCTGATTCACTCATGTTGAGCTGGCAGTCATAGTGCGGTGCTGTTTGACAGAAGACAAAGATGTGGTTATCATTACTGTGTAGTAAGATGTGTATTAGATGTATTAGGCTAGCGTAAGAATCAGACTGAAGTGCCATTTTCTTTCACTTCACTTGTATCAGAGATAATACATATAATACATATTATATTATGGTATTATACATACTTTTTCTAATTTTAACTACTTTATGTACTGCATGATAGCTTAATCTATAATAATATATCACCATTTATTTGTTGATTATATTTTGTATTAATACTCTGTATCTGCAAAGTAACTAGTAACTTAAGCTTTAGAATAAATGTAGCGCAGTAAAAAGTACAGTAATTGCCTCTGAAATATAGTAGAGTTGAAGTATAAAGTAGTAGAAAATGGAAGTAAAGTACAAGTACCTCAAAATTGTACTTCAGTCAGTAATTGAGTAAATGTACTTAGTTACTTCCCACCACTGTTAGATAGTCAATTAGACAGTAAAAGATCCATCACAAGTTCCCACCGTCCGAGATGACATCCTCAAATTGCGCATTTTGCCCAACTAACAGTCCAACACCCAAAGATGTTCCTTTTACAATGATATAATACAGACAAAAGCATCACATTTTCACTTTACACAGTTTGACATTTTTGCTAGATAATGACTTATATTATTAACAGAATAATCCAAATTATTTTAGCACTAGATCAGTTATTTTTCTGAGTAAACAGCTGTGCCTCAGTTCAGTGAACACCACCATGATAAATGAATTCAACAATTAATTGAATATAACAATGTATTAATTTTCTGTTGGTCAACTACAGTCAATTAATAGATGAATAGTTTCAGTACTACATTTAACACATACTGTATATATATATATTGTCCAGTAGCATCATCAGCAGTTCATTTGTATATGTGTGTTGCAGCGCTCTGTCCATGGTAGGGCTGATACTCATAGCCTTCGGCACAGGAGGAATCAAACCCTGCGTGGCAGCATTTGGAGGAGACCAGTTTGACGAGGAGCATGTAAGACATTTCCTCTTTAGTCTGTCAGGTGGACACAAACAAGATTCCAAATGAATAATAACGTTCCTCAGTGTATGCTGGATTTGTAAGTAGGAAATTGTTTGCAAACGCATTCTCCATATAAGCTCTATAAGTTGCTGCTGTGTATCAGCTGTTTGATGTTTTTATGCCACCTATTGATCAAAAATTTACAAATCCAGCTTTAATTTAGGATTGCCACAGTAGAACGATTAAAAAACAGGTTCAAAATGGCTTACACATAATTCTACAGTGCTAGAATTGTACTGTATTCATTATATTTCGATTTTACACGGTGATGACAGTGTTAAGAAAACTAATCTGAAACCTTAATGGGGACTTAAAGATCACAAAATGAAATATTTGCAAAAAGTCAGACAAAAAATTTGAAGTGTCTCCTGATTATTTCGTTGATCACCCCCAGGTCAGCGAGAGGCAGAAATTCTTCTCCATTTTCTACATGTCAATCAACGCTGGGAGCCTCTTGTCGACTGTGATTACTCCCGTACTGAGAGGTGAGCATTCTCAATGTTCAACACATGTTATATACCCAATGAGGTCCACTGCGTCGCTAACAGCACTGTGTTCCTGCCGTTAATGCTGGATTTGCTCCTGCAGGTGATGTGCAGTGTTTCGGTGGTGACTGCTATGCTCTGGCCTTCGGGGTTCCTGCAGCTCTGATGATCGTGGCTTTAGGTGAGTGCGTGTCCTCTTGCCTTTACTTGTTTTAATTCATTTGATGATTTGGCAATTTGCGGAGTTATTGAAATGGCTGATAATTAAGTAAGCAGTAATCAACATAGTAGTGAAAGTACAGACAGCAACTGCATAACACTCTCTTCTCTAGAGCCTTGAGTGAGGCCGACAATTAGCGCTATTCAAAAGTAAAAATGTCGAATAATGATAGATAAAACAATTTTCCTTTTTATGCCGCTAGCAGCATGGCTCTGGACATGGCAATGTCGTCAGTTGGCCCACCACTTTGGTCCATACTGAAATATCACAACGACGATTTCATAGATTGTAATGAAATTTTGTACAGACAAGCACGGGGACCAGAGGATGAAGCCCAAAGACTTTGGCGATCCCCTGACTTTTCCTGCAACACCATCATGAGGTTGACATTTGTGGTTTTGAGTGAAATGTCTCAACAACTATTGGATGGCAATGAAATTTGGCCACCGACGGAACTCGCCCTCCGACAGTTCTGTTGGTGATGTTGATGTGTTATGTTAGTAGTGGCTAATGTAGCCTCTGGTCTGGTCTGGTCTGGTAAGCTCACTCCATTCTAACTCCACACACTAACTCTAACTTTTTCATTTTCAATCTAATAGTCTTCAGCCCCAACTGACGCAAAGTCCATCTGCTGATGTGTGACACACTTCAAAGCGTAAAGCTAGCAAGCGGATCTTGAGCGGATCAAACTATTTTAAACTTGAATTATGACAAATAAGGGTCAAAATATACAGCCTATTAAACATTTTTTTTACGTAAGTTTCTACTTATGTGCCAAAATATGTATTGATTATGATATAGCTGTGAAAAGCCAATATCAGCTAATAATGTCGGCCTTGTCGATATATTAGTGGAGCTCTATACTTTCCCATCAGTGTCCTCCTGGTTCAAGGCAATTAAACCCCGGTTATAGCTGCTGGAGCTTCTCATTGGTCAAGAACTGATTACTGTAGCTCATAAGTGTGAATGCAAGCAAGCTGTATGGATGGAAACGCAAATCTACTATTAAAGAACATTTGTGCTTACAAAAGCCATAAAGCAAAACATCAACGCACTTAATTTGTATGCCTCTAGGAAATCAATAAAAACACCAGGCTGCAACATAATGCCTCAGTTTTAATATTATAACTATCAGTGTCCATATTAACTGTCACATTTCAGAATCTAAGCTTAGTTCAGGCTGCAATCTGCATGCTGAGTGCATGTTTGAATGAAGTCCAGCTTTTGACGGACTGGGCTTCCTCTTGATCAAGGCCCCTTCACATACATCCTGACAGTCAGTTGTCTCTGCCTCTGAATCCCCATCCTCACTGATCCTAATGGGATTCATGCTTGGCTGACCACTCACTGTGAAAACAAACTGTGTTTTTACTACAGGAGGGGCCACAGACAGATCACAATGAGGGTGAAAATATATTACCCTAAAGCATTTAGTAAGCCACTGTGAGAGGACAAAACATCCTTAAAAGGTAAACTACTGTTAGATTCTGCTGTTTCGTCTCATCTTGGTTCGGGGAAATATTAAGCTGATATTAGTATATTGGTACTTCTGATACCAGGAAAGTAGAGTAATTGTTTGCACAACAGCCGAGCCATTTCCAACATAAACAGTTTTCTTCAGTCCAGTCTAACGCTTCATCCATCTTGTGCAGTTGTGTTCATTGCGGGCAGCGGGCTATACAAGAGGAATCCTCCCCAGGGAAACATCCTATTGGAAGTCTGCAATTGCATTGGGGTGAGTCATCTCCCAGCCCTCCTGAGTCATAGCAGATGATTTATTAAAGTGCAGACAGATTTATTCATTTAAATTTACTTTCAAGAATCATTTTGTCTTGTAATAAAGGTGTGAATTTTACACATTGCTTCTGCTTCTGTTTCTCTCTGACCTGTCCACTTTTCTATTTTCATTCCTGTTATTAACTTTTGGTTTGCAGTTTGCCATCAAAAACCGCTGGAATAGATCGAAGTATGACCCTCAGAGGAAGCACTGGTTGGACTGGGCTGAGGAGAAATACTCGGTAACAAAAGGACTCCTACTATTAACTCTTCCATGCGATACGATTTGTATTTGTTGGATAGTCTTTTCTGAGGATGGCACTTGGATCAATCATTTGATTGTGGTTTCAGTGCATCAATAATCCATCCAGTCTGTGTGTTTGTGTGTTAACAGAAGCGCCTGATCCAGGAGATTAAGATGGTGCTGCGGGTTTTGGTGCTTTACATTCCGCTGCCAATGTTCTGGGCTCTGTTTGATCAGCAGGTACGTGACGACAAAAGATGTATGACTTATGAACTGTTGCAACAAGAGCTCCTCTAATTAATGTGTCTCAACTCCATATTTCATACACCATGAACTCAGTTGAGTGCACTGAAAAAGTCAAAAAGGTCTAGGGATGGCAAATTTGGTCTGTCTGTCCAGCACTTTGGTCCGGACTGAAATATCTCAACGACCACTGGATGGATTGCCATGAAATTTGGTTCAGACATTCATGTCCTCGTCAAGATGAATTGCAATCACTTTGATGATCTGTTGACTTTTCATCTAGCGCCATCATCAAGTCAAAATTCTTTTTTGGTTTAAAAAAAAAACTAATGACATTCCCATCATCCTCTTGAGCAGTTGCCAGGCAACCAGCGGAGACTCCAGGAAGTTACTGGTCCCAGCCAAAAAATCCAGACATGACGCCCCAGTAACGGCGAATTGTCACTTTTACACTTCAGTTTTTGTGCACAAAACAAATAAGATACAACATTTTAATTAGTGAGCTTTAGAGGTGCCGGTAGGCAGATTTTGTCACTGCTGGACAGAGCCAGGCTACCTGTGTCTGACGGCTATTTCCAGTCTTTATGCTAAGCTGAGCTAACCAGCTGACATCAGAATGTCTGTCCGATTGAAAGTGAATAAGTGTAGTTGCCAAACTATTGCTTTAAAATTATGGGCAAAGCATAGACTGCCCCACTTTTCATCAGAACAAAAACTAGTGCCATCAGAATAATGTGAATGATGCTATAATCACATAAATATTCTGGACATAAGGGCTTTATATACTTTATTTTGTTATTTTTAGTATGTAGTGTGCAGCTGGGACACAGCTAAAGTAGTCTATAATTTGGATGAATAGAAATTAGTTATTAGTTTTAATTTATTTAATCTGTCAGATTGAAGCAGCAGCTTCATTTTACTGAGGAAAAAGAATGAAGAAGCCATTATTGAGTTTTTAGTGTTTAAATCAAGTATCAAGTATACAGTTCTTGTTGATTGTACATACATGACCAGTCTTCTCAGTCAGAACAAGTTCAAGGTCTTGTGTCATAGCTCTCTTATAAAATCCCATAACTACCTGTTATCTTCTCCTCTGGCCAACATGCAACACAACCATCCGATTATGGAAAACCTAAAAAGCCACATTCAACATTCCTGAATTTCATTCCTCCTGAACTCATTCTTCATTTAAAACGACGGATTAAAAAAAAGCGTCAGAACAAACAAACAAACCCACGTCTTCCTTGGAAGGCATGTCAAATGTTTACCAGTTCTTTGTTATTATTCTCTCCAAGAAAACAAACAAAATGAGTCTGCTGTGATTAAAGGGAGATTTTGCTAAGCTAGGGATAGCCTTAAACTACACTGACAGTAACAGTCAGTGTTTTTCTTTATTGCAGGGTTCCCGCTGGACACTTCAAGCCACGAGGATGAACATGGCTTTTGTAAGAGTTTCTTCACATGAAATAGCAATGGTGTCAACATTGTAAAAATCTGATAACATGTTTTATTGCACTTTGATATCAGTGGGTGGGTTTTGATATTCATCTGATTGCACAAACTGTTCTGTAAAACAGACTTTCCTTTTGTTAGGGTGTTGTTGCAGTTTTTCATTTTATTCCAGTAAATTACACTGTTTATGGCCTTGATGAATGGTGCAATCATCAGGTTTAAGTGAACTGTATTGTAAACCCTGCACATCATGTTAGATTTATGAAGTTAAAGTTTAAATGGCTATCCCATTAAGCTGAAATCATCTTGTTTTATTACAGGGAGATTCCTTCGTTATTAAGCCTGACCAAATGCAGGTACGTTCAGGTCCTCCCACTCGAAATAAGCAATAATGCACAACAAGTTGTGATATAAGAAAATACTAGAAGAGGTGAATAAGGAACACTGTGATGCAGTGAAGTGGACTGGCATTTCCTCTAATGAGCTCATTATTTTCTTTTTCTGTACACCTTACACTGCATTAACACTTATACCATGGCCACATACCATACAAAAAAAGAGCAACTGTGTTTAAATGATCAAACATTTTTTACCTTCCTGTTTGTGCACGGATTAAACAAAGATATACAGTGTGTTTATTGACTGTTCATTAAACCTCTCGCCCAAATGTTCTCCAATTAATAACCGTAACTATGCATGGCAGGTCTGTCAAGCTGTGGATATCTCCACATGCCGAAATTGTTTGCATCAGGCACCTAGTGTTTAGGGGGAAAAAAGTGTCATTATCTAATACCTACAGACTGTTGTGTATATTGGATATATACTTTTATGGAACACCTGCCAGACATCAGGAAACATGTATTTTTCATGTGAACACACACAAATGAAAACCCACACCAGTGTGCCACATCAGTACATCTCAAGTAAAGACAACGTGATGTTTGACTTGGCGAGTGATACTGTCATTCTCATGAAAACACTTTTACAGCTCTTAATCACGGCCATCTGGCCATCTCTCTACTGTTGATATCATGATCAGTCTCTTTATTCTCTATAACTCTAACCTTCAGACCTTCAGATTTTATGAGTTTTATTTAGCTTTTATAGTCTTTTAAAGGCACATTTTCCCCCCTTGTTGTCTAGATGTTGAACGCTCTGCTGATTCTTCTCTTTGTGCCCATCTTTGACCTCATCATATATCCGCTTGTTGGTCTTTGCAGAATCAACATCACGTGAGTAGAAGTCTGTTGTTTTGGATACCCCCATCTTTATTGCAGACATGAGCATTTAAGAGGCCTCTTAAAATGAGCCATGTAACCTCACATTTATATCCCACGGATATGCCTCAGGAGAATAAATAGTTAACGAATGAAGTTAATGTCTGTGCACACGTACACAAACATACTGTACAGTTACAGTTGTAAATCTGATGAGTAGAGCACTCAGCAGTTTTTTTTTTTAATTTTTCACAGCGTACTGCAAAACACAAGGTTTGATTTGTACAATAAAACGTAAATCATCACATTTCAGTTCTTATTTTTCGGGAAAGGGGAACTAAAACTACTTCCAGAAGTACAAATGTGGTTTCACACACAACAATAGCACATAGCTCTTTTATAATTCTGTATTTTATTAATGTTTTTTAGAGAATAGCTCAGGTTGTAAAGGACACATTTGCAACAGATGGCATTACCTCAAAACAAGCGATGAGGCAGTCTCTTCAATCAGGCAGGATATCAGTGAGGACACTGATATGGAAATCACCTTTCTGATTTATAAAGTGATAAAGCTTGACTTTCTGAATCGTAAACACAAACTGGGCTTACAGTAATGAAAGGTGTATAAAAGTGTTGACTCTCTGTCGCCGACTCTCTCTGCCTTCAGGCCTCTAAGGAAAATGGCCACAGGGATGATTTTTGCAGCGCTGGCCTTTGGAGCGGCCACACTGGTGGAGGTGAACGTTGTGGTACGTATGAGCAGCAATCATGAATCTTGCGTCTTGTTACAGAAATAAAGAGACGCTCACCAAAACCCTTACTCTCTTAAACACATAGGATTATTTGGATGCATGCACACCAACAACATGAAAATACCTTCACATAGACTGCCTGACTTACATAAATCCAGATTTACCATGCATCCTGGAAAACCTGGAATTCTTAAATGCAGCTTTCCAACTCCTGGAAGAGACCAACATTGACCAAAACGTCCTGGAAAACATTGAGCTGTCCTTACAGTTCGGTTGTTATATACTCCAGCCCCCAAATCTATTTTTGTATGTCCTCATACTGTAGCAGATGACAGCTGAAATTAGAGAAGTCTTCAGGAGGTACACTTGTGTCATGTGAACAGCTTACAGTTACAGTATGTTTTAAAGCTTGTGTGCCAGAATGGAAACTTGATGATATAATCATTTTGGTCAAATTTGTCTCCATATACAATATTATTTTGTCAAAAATATGTATACAGTATATTCTTCTGGGCAATACATGTGCAGCTTTGTCCATTGTTTCTTTTTGATACCAAAATGTTGTGTTTTCCATCTTATGCCATGATAAATATGCATTTCCCAGAATACCCAGGTGTTGTCCATGGAGTATGGTAATCACAACTAAAGCTATGCTTTAACTTTTTGTATTTGTTCTGAGCATATCCGAAAAAGTGAGGGCTCCATGAACCATAAACAATGGCATATAAGTCTCATATTATGACAATATTAAAGAATGTGTTCTCTAATATTTATCAGTATGGTGCTCTAATTTCCTTCTCTGTCTGCTAGAAAACTGTGGTGGATCCTGCACCTGCGGGAAAGTGTCTCCTGCAGGTCTTTAACCTGGCAAGAGGTAATGTCAGTCTGAAGATCCCCGGCAGCGACACGTTTCCAGAGCCGAGCCAATACCTTCAGGTAACCAGATGGGAGGAGGGAAAAACAATTTTTTATACTGTCCAGTTTCAGTGTACCATAACACAAAAAAAATGCACAGCAATTATCAGGTACACAAAAGCTAGGGCAAGGTAAGGGCAGATACTGTAGGCTCACTGTATTTCAGTCTCTCATGTTGTCAGAGATGTTGGAAATATCCTGATCATTAACCCTCTGGTTACTCTATCAGGACCCTCCTGAATATGAGATGCTTCCACTGGGGGCATCTGACAAGGAAATGAAGATACAAGTCACCCTCAATGGAAATACCTCAGAGTGTAACCACATGTTTCACGAAAAGAAGGCCTACAGTCTCATTTTACACTCCGAAACTACTGGAATCCAGTGCAAACTTGTGAGTTCCCCTGAAAATTGGTTCCAAAACTTCTGTTTTTTTCAATATCATTAAATATTCATGACTAAATAAGCAACAGTAAAAGTTTACGTTTTGAAAAGAACACCCTTGGGTATTATTTATTAAGAGTTTAAAACTCACATACTCAGCTAATCTAAATCATCAAGACTGTGACCCCAGGTCAGCGAGCCAATGGGAAGAGAGTAGGGTCCCCATATGTGAGATCGTTCAGAATAAGAGGGTAACAGTATCTTCTGTGTAAAAAATCAGCTATAAGTAAAATAAAAATCGCAATAAAAGCCGCATAAAGAGTGAAATGTTTATTATTACTTGGCAGATACAACTATATTTTCAGTCTAACATTAGCATTTTAACATTAATGCATAGAATAGAGTAGAATTGGTGATTTTGTGTTTGTCAATGAATTTACCGTACCATTACACTTTTATTCTGGGCGGGTTAAAACATACTGAAAAATATGTTTTTTTAAATCTCTATATTTTATGTTTACGTATTGAAGCCGTATGAGTTTAGGCACACATAATTCAGTAAAATCAAAATCTGACACTGACAACACAAGAGACTAAGCTAACTTAAATGTTTGCTTCTCCAAGAGATCACCTACACTTTATGTCAACCAGACTGTATTTTTTAGATCATTTATCATAATATTTCTCCAATAACGCACAACAAGAAAGAATATTTAGGAAATTTTCTACCTGACAAAAAACATTACATTAACACTACTTAGCAGAAAAACATGACCGTTTTCAAATCTGGTAATACAAATAAAAAATAAAAAAGATAGCTAACGGAAGTGACACATCTCACTTATGGGGACCCTACTCTCTTCCCTTTGGCTCGCAGACCTGGGGACCCCAGATGTGAAGTCCGCAGTTGGACCCTTCTCAGACTGCGTCGGTGTGCTTTGATCAGATTTGATTGAGTGTTGTTTTTTTAATCATTCAGGTGAACGACTACATAGAGAAAAATGAAGATGGAAATCCTCTTCTGAGGTAAAATATGTTTAATCTTAGATGTTACGACTCGTCTTTTATTCTTACAAAGTAAAGTCATCCCTTGCTGCTGGAAAAATGTAAGTCAACTAACTTGAATAATCAGTTAAGTTTGCTCATGAGTTCTTCTAATTTTAATTTGACAGGTTCCTCAACACACAGCCTGAGGCATTAAACCTAACTGTTGGAGATGTGACTTTCCGCATGCCCTCTGGTTACAGCATGTCTCCTAACAAGACTGTGGATCGGGGAGAGTGAGTTGGAATGGGTTTTCTAAGTCAGTATAAACAGCCTAAATCCTGAAGCCTCCTTCCTTCCTGTCTAGCCACTAACTAGCTTCCAGCTTCTATCTAACTCACTGCAATCTCTCATTGAGGATTTTTGAAGTTAAAACTGCTGAGATCTTAACAAAGTAAATAACAATTAGGGGTCGCTCGTAGTGATGAACCCACAGATAATTATCACCTCAGCTCTGTAGAGCTTTATAGCATCATTATTTTGGTTTTTCTGCCCACAACTTTACTGTTTTGGTTCACTCTCACTGCTCTCATAGCGTCGTTTCCAGCAACAGGCAGCTGTCTTCAGCTAAAAAAACTCTCACTGTATGTTACCTGTCCAGCAGCAAACAGCAGACAGACACAGTTAGCGACTAGCTGGTGAACATAGTGGAACATTTAGCAGCTAAAGAGACAGATATCTTTCTCAAGAGTTGGTGGAGACCAAAACAGAGCTAAAAGGAGAATGGATATTGGACTGACTTTCATCAGGTGGACAGAAACACAACTCCAGATTAATGTGTAAATACACAACTGTTTGATAACAAGTTTGCCATATCAACTTAAAAGGTGATATGCCCTCAAGTGGCCAAAAAAATCAGTTTGTCATTTGCATTATTACAAATGTCAATTTGATTTTGAATGAGGTTTTCTTACTTCGGAAACAGAACGCGGACGTTGTTTACGTTAAACAACAGGATCAGTGCTCCAACTGTCATTCGCCTGAAGTGGCTCATGCAGAATAAATAGACTTTTACTTCCAGAACAATGGACGGCCAAAATAACTCCTCCCACATCACAACTCTAGTGACTTTAAGTAAAACCCCAATTTATCCTCAACTAGTTTGTTCTCCTCTAATTCATCTTATCCTTCATGTACCTCCTGCCTCCGGGTAGATACCCAGATGTCAGCTGCAGCTTACAGTCAGAGAAGTGCTCTAATCTTGACCTGGGCCTGCTGGACTTTGGAGCTTCCTATACTGTCATACTCATGGAGGTCAGGATGCTTGCCATACAAGTTTATATACAGATCTCACCAGTTACACAACATGACAGAACCCTCTCTGTGTGTTTTGTCAGGAATCAGGGAAATTTGTGGCTCACAAGATGGAGGATGTAAAAGCAAACAACGTGCACATTGCCTGGCAGATCCCCCAGTACGTCCTCATAACTATTGGAGAGGTTATGTTCTCCATCACAGGCCTGGAGTTCTCCTACTCACAGGTTCGTCATTATACACACTAAGTATCAATTGGGTAATAAGTCTGTATTCTCTATATTCTTAATGCTTCACCTTTGTTTTGAGTATCAAACACTGTAGGCTTGAAGGAAAAAGTTTGTAGCTTCTTTCTTCAAGGAGGACAGCAGTTATTGTCAGCTTGGATTCATGACGATTTTTACTGTAGCCCTGATCCAGAATGGATTTCCTGGTCCAGGAAATACAAATTCACCAGATGGAAGGCAGTCTTCTTAGCAACGTAGCAACGCGGAAAAAAAGAAACAGAAAATATGAGCGTTTGGAACATATTGAGCATACAAATTGGCAGTAGAGAAGAGCATTATGCTGCTAGAGTCGTTTGAGATGTTTCTATGGGCATTTTGAGCCACCATAAATCTAAGCTGACTGCAGTTGTAAGATAACTTTTAAGACCAACCATTCAAACCTACATGGATTGAGTGTTCAAAACAGGTTTTCGGAGGAGTAGTCCTTTAAAGTTCACTTAACACCTGCCTCTGTGATGTCAAAAACTGGATGTAAAAAAAAATCCTTCAGCTGAACAAAAACAAAACAGAGATTCTTGTCATTGGGTCCCAGCACATGGAAAAACACATTCTACCATCTGCTAGTTCCCTGTTGGATCATATTAAGCCTGTTGCAAAGAATCTTGGCTGTCTGGTTTGACAGTAATTTAAGTGTCGAGCAGAACACCACAAAGCTTGTGCAATAATGTTTTTATCATCTTAGAAATATTTAAAAAATACAATCTATCTGAACTTTTAAAGACATAGAGACCATTTTACACACCACCTCATCACGCCTGGATTACTGCAGTAGCCTTTTTACTTGCCTGAACCAAAAATCGACTCCAGACTGTACAGAACCAAGAAACGTGATCACATCACTCCTGTTTCAGCCTCTTTACACTGGCTCCCGGTATGTTTTAGAATAGATTTTAAGATTTTACTGATTACTTTTAAGGCTCCTCATGGCCTCTCTCCCTGCTATATCTCTGACCTCTTAGTACCGCTGGCACGTACTTTGAGATCCTCTGGCAGAGGTCTTTAGTCTGTTCCAAACTAAAGGGGAAAGAGTGTTTCCTATCTGAGGAAATCAGGTCAGCTGAGTCAGTAATCTCCTTTAAGTCCCTTTTTAAAATATGCTTTTATCGGAGAGCCTTGATTTTACGTGACTTTTATTTTCTTGTTTTTATCTGTTTTCTTTTAAAACCTGATGGTTTTATGACTATTTTTTGTTGCCTTTGTGAAGCACTTTGTAACGTGGATTTTGAAAAATGCTCTATAATTAAAGATTATTATTATTATAGATCCCATGAAATCTGTAGTGAAAACTTCTGGAACACTGCTACTTGTTCAATCAATAAAATCATGACAAAATGTTTAAAAAATGCTGCCTTTCTGCCTGTTCTCATAAATTAAGCTTGTTTAAACTTTCTCTCCATAACTTTTAGCCCACTGGTTTACCCTTACGATTGTCTGATGTTCCACTCCCAACATTTTTTAGGATTAAACAGTAATGATCCCATTTCATGCAACCTTTAAATATTTGTATGAGATCAGGGCTGCTTGGCGTCTTTCTTTACTAACGGTGGATCTCTCTCTTCCCTTCAGGCTCCAGCCAACATGAAGTCAGTCCTGCAGGCCGGCTGGCTGCTCACCGTCGCATTTGGGAATGTGATAGTGCTGATTGTGGCAGAGGGGGCAGGACTGGAACAGGTACGTCATTTACATTAATTGAGCAGCCCTAGCTGAAATATATCTTAATGTTGTAAATACATAGTTTGTGTATTAGTAAGCTCCAAGGGTCTATTCCCCTAGATTACAAAGCGAGACATTTACTCACTTCTCTAGTTTTGTTTTTAATTGCCACAGTTATCTTTTTCTACTGTTACCCCAATACAGTGAAAGTGAACTTAATTTTGGTTGTTCGTGGCATTGAAAGACTATTTATAACATTAATCATGTGTTTTTCCAGATCCAGTTACTGTGCATTCTGGTTACTCTGTAAATAGTATCTGTAGTTAAATTATAATTTCCTACATGTCATTCTTTAATACTGTGAGCACCACAAATGAAATTCCAATCACCTCCATTGTACTGTTTTTGGTTCCTGATGATCAGGCTGGAGGTTATAACTCTTTTTAATCCTTGTATTGCTTAAAATTTTTTATCTCAAGTTTAAATGTGGCTTTCAATTGTCAAAAGTCATTTTATTGCTGTGTCTTACATAAAACACACATCTAAAACCTTTTCTCATGAAACGTTATAAGCATTTTATTTTGCTTCTCGAGTGCAGCAAATCCCGACATTGAACTTAATCTTTCTCCACCGAGTACAGTTCACACAATAACCAGTATTTTGTTGTCCCAGTGGAAAGAGTTCCTGCTGTTTGCCTGCCTGCTGTTGGGCGTCTTCATTATCTTCTCCGTCATGGCTTACTTCTACACCTACGTTGACCCTGATCAGCTGGACAAGGTTTACCTGGAGCATTCAGGGAAGGAGGACGACGATGACCATGATGCCATGAAGAAAAAAACTAAAGACATACACCTGAAGAAAACGGGGAAGAGCACCAGATTGTAGCCATGCCACATTACATACACTATCTTCTTTGCTGTAGCTGATTTGATTTGGCCACAAAAGTTGAAGTATTGGACGAGTTATGAGAAGGAACCCTGTTTTATTTCAGTTCCTGTTTTATGTTTTCATTTCAAGGTACTTTATTGTGATAATGAAGCACTGCGGTTTGATCATTGGATCTTGTGGTAAGAAGTCCAGTATTTGTTTGTCATATCATTTAGTTTATTCTGTGAAATGTGAAACTGTGTAACACTCCAGTCACTTCAAAATTTTTAACCAGAACACAAAAAAGTCGTTTCTGAATGAGACTGAATACATAAAATAGTGTTTAAAAGAGGCTAAATACTGTGATTTCCCACACCATGATCAATAGTCTTATTACAAATGAATGTATAACAAATATTATACGCTGTATATATTTGTTGAATATTAACTCCACGTCAAAATGTAATATTTTCTATGATGTATAATAACCATAACCTCTACTGCCTTTGACAGAGCACGTTGGAGAAATAGTTAATTTTACATTGTGTGCCTATAACAATGATATTAAAGGACCATAGTAACTGGTGGTTTTGTATGTTACAGGCCATTAATTTAAAATTCAGTAGATAACATTACCATTAAGCGTTTTTCAAAAGTGTTTTAGACTGTGAAGAGTGTCCTCTTCAGTCTAAAACCATTTATATGTTTAAGTTTAATGCATCACAATGAACATTTGTTGCCTTTATTTTTTGTGAGTTACCTTATTATTAATTGGTAGGGCAGTTGCACGCAGGGCTTGGTATAAAAACTCTGCTTGTTGAGTCGATATCTGAGATTTAGGAGGTAGCATTAATCTTTCCGTGCAGGAAACAACCAAATTCATATTATTCTTTTCACAAAGTTTTCTTATTGTCGGCCTTCTGGGTTTGATTTTCTGATATCACAGCTCAGTGCCAAATTTCAGATGGGAACACATCACATCATCAAGGAAATCAGTAGCTACTTGCACTACAATCAAGAAAGAATCACTCAGATCTTTTTATGTGCTAAAACATGCAAAACCAACAGTATGGTCCTTTAAAGTCATACGACTTGATGGATTTATTTTTTTTTATTCAGGGAATGTGTAAATGCTGCTCCCTATAAAGCTCTGTATATAGACAGTTGTGATGCTGAAACTTGTCTTTATGCTGTTTGAAATATTAAAGATTAAAATGTGCATTGTTATTGATTTTCTCAATTTTAATAACAAAAACAATTTTGAACCAAGATATATCAGGTTGAATTTTGTAAAATCTGCCTATTTTCATTTTAAACTGTGATGTCTATGATCACTCTCTAGAACGCAGTTCATGTCAGTTGGAAACAAAGTGCAGGACATCAAATTTAGCAGACATTGTTAGTGGAAGTTACATTTATTGTACATGTGCAACCTTCCTTTCTCTCAAAGATGTGTGACCTGTGGCGGCAGACTGTATTCAAACAGACCCATTTCACTCAGTGCTCATTACACAGCTTCAATCAATCACCAAACCATTACGATCAGCCTTCTGGTTTTTCAATGGCAATTTTCATTAGTAAATGACAGGGAAACATTATGCAGAAAACAAATGTTCACATCTCAGGAATATTACCTTGAATTATGTGGCTTATTAGCATACTAAATTGATTTAGGTGGTCATTTTGCTTACTCTGGAAGAACCAAACAGGATTAGTATGTGCAGGACAACCAAACAAGGAAATGTTAGAGCCACTTAATGGCGTCACTCATCACATTACGATTAGTTCTGGTTGTGACTTCCCACATCTGGGGTTAATCTCAGGAGGACCTTGATAGATGAGAGGAGAGAGAAAAGTAGGCCGATGGTCTGCGTTGATCTTCATCTTTCCTCTCTCACTTGATGACACCAAAATAATACCGGTAGCTTGGAGGGTGGATTTCTGCAGCCAAGGATCTTTTGCTTTTTTTTTTCCACAGCTCTCTATCACTGCAAACTCCAGTAAGACATCCAGAGTAGAAAAGCTAAGACAACCTTATCCTGATATTTTCAGATAAAGCATTCTAAATTGCTCCTGAAGCTAGGACCAATGAGGAGCTTTTCTTCCTCTTTGGGATTATTATATGTTGTTTACGGCTGGTGAATATTAAAGCTAGGATGGTGTAGTGGTCCTGTGACTTCCTGTGTGCCGTTCCAGTAAAAGCTTAGTGACATGGGCGATGATATCAGGATGCACCAGGCAGTCTAACAGGTCATTAGTGGTTATTGTTGTGTGTACTGGTTCCTCATAATCCTCTGAAGAGTTCTCTGATGTCACATCCACACAGTCACATGGTCTACATTGAGTTAAACCAGGGCTACATTCATATTTTCCCTGGTGGAGTCTAACAGCAGATGCAAGCTTGGTTCTCAGTGCTGCATCTGAGCTAGCAGTGCAGTCATCTGGAGTTTGGACATAACAGTTCCTGGATAATTTGAACTCCAGATCTTTAGTGGTCATCCCCCTCGCTTCTAGCGAGTACTCTTGCTGACAGCGTACAGGGATGAGATGTGGTCCAAAGGGAACATTGAAGGGCACAGAATGCCTGACCAAATCGTTGTTTTTTATGATTTGTCCTCTAGAGTCCCGCTTGACTGGACAGGTGTCTCTCGGGTCCTGGGTCATTTTGCTGTGGCAGAGGCCCCTCTGTCTTTGAGCAGAAGCTCTCACTGCTAGGTTCACATACTGCATGTTGTCATTATGGGATGCTACTCCTTCCTGCAGAAACATAACACAAACAAACTGTTACAGAGACACCAGCTACCAGCTAAATAGCCGCCTTGTCAAATGTGTGTGGATGGCTACTTTTATATCCAAATACAATACATTCAATACATTTCCGTAGTTGTGGGGAGGAAGTCTAAAGCGGCTGCTGACTTAACAACATGATGAAGGTGATGTTTACCGTGCACTGTTTGATTGTGAGGTTTGAATCCAGCATTGGGCAAATGCTAAATGTCTGTTATTTTAGCTGTCTTTCTTTCACACATATATTTAAAGCCTTTCAGTTTATAAGTGGAAACAGGTGCACCACTTCTTCAGATGAGTGCTCTACCTAAAAAAAAGAAAGAAAAAAAAAGAATAAAAAAGAAATAAAAAATTCAGGAAAAAGGCTGCACTCCAGTGGCAAAGAAAAGCAAAAGAATCATCTCATGTCTTGAATTATATTTAGAACTAATGGTCTAACAAAAAATGTATTTAAAGTCTCTTTATTCTGTGTAGCGTGTGAAAATGTATGACTTTGGTGAGCCAGAGTAGTAGTTTCAAAAAAGACACTGCTGCAGAAAACAGTAAGTGCCAATACAATGAGGTGAATGGGGTAAAAGGAACTAATAGACTGCACCAGTTTTCTCGATTTTGTACAAACAAAAATTTGCCATCAGAATAATTTAAAAGAAGCTATAATCAAATAAATATTCTACACACGGGGGCTTTAGAGCTTGTTTCATAATTGGAACATCACCAGAAAAATGATGTCTTGCAGCAGCAAATGGTTATGAACATTTCTGTGGAACCCTCTGTACTTTATGTAGCTTTTATTAATGTTAATTCCGTTTACATGCTCACAAGCAGAGATAAAATATACTAAACGGGCCCTGCAGATCCACCATTACAACTCATATAGCTGTCTTAGAAAGACCACAGTGAAAGGACTGGATTTATTCTTCTAAATACGTTAATTCTTTGAATATAACTCTATATAGTATTCAGATGTATACTGCCTAATTTAAAGCTGGTCTATTAACTCCAGTATAGCACAGTATTATATATCAGCTGTCCAGCTTGGAAAAAAAAACAAAAACAGCTTCTAAAACACTGACAATGTAAGAGGGTTTAAGTTCAGCCCCTCTCCTCTTGTTGTAGTTACAGGAAGCATCCCAGGAGCTTTAGTCTCACCCCAACATCTGTGTTTCTATACAGCAGCTCATACTGTGACTACACAGTAAATGACCTCCTGTAGGTGGGATAAATATACCTTCTGAGTGGTAGAAGCAGCCTGGCTTTGCCAACTGATACACAGAGAAAGAAGAAGGTGTGGGAGGTACAGTGGTTAGTAATCCATCATAGGCAGACCAGAGTCTCATCAAGCTTGTGGAGGTCTGCATAGGTTCCAAGCACAAGAGTCAGTTATACTTTACACCAAAAATGTTGCACAATGGAGGACTTCTTGTACCCGACCAAAAAGCAATTTCCAGAGGTGGGCCTTTTCAAATTCACAAAAAATTAAATTAGGCAATTAATGAGTTTACTGAGACAGAGGTTCTGGCTATGCAAGATTAAGTGTTGAGGGGGATTACACCCATATGACACAGTCTATGGATGTTTAGTCAGCAAATGGAAACACTGTTATTGACTATATACTATCCTACAAAGTCAATTTTGTAGAGTGAGTTATTATAATAAAGATAAAGGACTCAAAATATATCACAATGCAATGTAAAAAGTTGTGTGCAACTGATGGTTACAAGCCAAGAGCCAAAGACCATCATGCTATATGGTTGCAATTAATATCAGCATGTTAATGAGGATAGTGAGATACACTGAGATATAGCAAATGTATGCAAAAATCACATGTAAAATAAACAAAATAATGTTAAATGCTTGGTGTGTTTCAATGTTAAGCATGGCACCAGATAAAGGTTTTCATACAAGCAAAACAAAAACTTATTTTATTAGTTTTTAAGCAAACTGTGCAAACAGTGCATTTGGTCAAATGTTTTCATTTGGACCAAAACTTTGAAAAACTTCATGATTGTTATATTATTGTTATGAAGAAGAAAACATTATAATCAAGATACGATTCAACTGAAAGTCGATAGATGATAATATTGAATTAATTCTGAGGCCTAAGTTAGGCCACTACCGGATGACAGGATTGACATGAGCAGTGACTAAATTTACATATATACAGTCCTCTAGATAGAATTCCTTGTATAGTGAGAAGTGAGTGGTAAAGAGAGAACAATTTCTGACACAGCCTTGGAGTTAAACAAAAACAAGTGGTGGCTGCACCAAAACAAGCAAGAGGTAGTAAACCGGGAAACGTAATGAATATCACAGTATTTGCTACCTCAGTGGGGTTGAGCCAGTTGTCAGTGTTGTCATCACATGGTGCGCTTTTAAGGGCAGAGACAACAGCCTTGGTCACAGCTTCACTGACTCTTGCCACGTCATCCACTTCCTGTGTAGGAACAAAATAAATAAATAAAATTTGAATAAACGTTTGTCTGGCGGTGGAGAGCTTCTCATACGGCACACACTCCTTGTTGTGCACTCACACTAATGTCACATAATGACAAGGAATATTTTACTTCCAGGCCTGTTCATTACTCAAAGCTGAGAGGGGCCTACATCTGGGAGCACTAAACACCGAGCAGGAGCTCTTCAGGGCACATTTTTCTCACATTTGTCTGAAACTCATGGAACATCTCATCATTATTTCAGGTTTTGAGCCAAATAGTTCAGGATGAGGGAGAGACATGATCGGGTTGCTTACCAACTCGATCCAGGAGTTGACGCTGACAGTGATGGGATCCACTGACTCCACATAGTGCCACCAGTGTCTGGGGACATAAAGCACCTGAGCAGAGAAGATAAAATGGATTAACAGTTTAGTGACATCACCCACTCCCTTCCTTTTTTTTCGTTAAGCCTTTGTGATAAATGTCGAGGGAATACATAATTGGACTGATCATCCACTAGATGGCAGCATACACCTTTTCCCCCACAGACTGTCAGTGGTTCATCCATTCATTAAGTGACTATTAAAATTGGCCAGCCTTATTGAGTCTGTGCCTCCTCAGCAGTCCTCATTCATTCATGTGGTCTGACAAGATAAGAGGAATGATCTGTCCTTTGATTTGATTTGCAGAGGTGTAGGAGATTGGTGTATTTCCAAGTGTATGGGGAAAATAATCTAAGCACAAAAGTCCACTTGTAGCTTTCAACTGTATGTAAATGCCAGGCCAAAGCCAGTCACGACACTGACTGGAAGAGTTCATTGATTTTGAGACTGTGGACAGCCTCAGAAGAATTAAGGAGGTCATTGACATCTAACTCCAAAGGCCAGCCTTGAACCAAGATAGGGGTCATAATCTGCCTCCCATATATAACCACTTGTTATTGTGTGGACAAGGACCTGATTAAGGTAATGTGATAACACCTGAGCCAATTCCATTTACTAAATGAAGACTGTGAGATGCTGTTGAAAGCTCTGAAAGCAAATTGACCTTTCTTCCTGCTGCTTTTTTCCCCACCACATGCCGTTCCCAAAGGTCAAGAATGAACCTTGCCGCTCAAAATTACTTCAAGGATCCACAAGGACTGGCCAGCTCTTATTTACACCAAAACTATGTTGATTGAACTGTAGTAATAAGACAATAGCTGGTGATACTGGGGAAACAGAATAGCTAGGGCATTTCACTGAGTTTGGTTTATCATCTGTCAAATTTATAACCATCATCATTTAATATTAGGTAAAATAAGCAGAAATGACCTGCTGAAGCATCAGCCGTGACCCTGACCAGCACATTTCTTCACCCGTCTTCAGAGTTACTTGACAGCTGGGTTTGGTGTTGCTGACAGGAGAGTTTTTAGTGCGCTACAGGAGCTCAGGCACAAGCAGATAGTGAAAAGAGACAGCTAATTGCTTTGTCACCATTTTGACTCTTGAAGAACAAAACAATGCAGCTGGAATCTGAAACAAGGCAAAGTAGGACAAATACATCCATGAAGACTTTTGCAGTAATTCAGGATTGAAAACTACTTCAAAAGTAGCTGAGGACATTTCATAAAATTAGGGCACCATGACAGCCACGTTCTGATTGCCAACACCTCAATCGTAACTTTACTCACTCACCTACTTCTAAAGCAGAGCAGGTGACAGGAACTTGACTGTGCTGTCAGTTAAACTACTGGCCTAGACTTGACCCTGTTACTTTTCTCCTGACAAGACATCAAGAGTGAAGAGGCAGATGACTTTAATGTAGCTTAACCCTCCACTTCCTTCAGTATAAAAGCTCCAGTCTGTTAAAGATGATACACTATAACTGAGAAGGCCAGATTTTAATTGCCACACAAGTCATGGCTGTTGCCTTGCTTCACACTTTTATGGAGAACACCACGGCAAATAAATCTCACTGTTGAGTCTACTTTTACATGTTCAGACCTTAAGGACCAATAAAGTTAGATTTTATGGTTATTGCTTCTGTGTCTAAAGCAGTTCATCACATAAATGTAGCGCTACAGTGTTGCATAACATCAAACTTTAGTAAATCACCCATGGTGGGTTTCCAATGTCTAAAAAACCCAACTGACTTAAAAAAGAGGTGTTTGATATGTCTTAGTTCAATGAGTTGCCCACCCTGAGTCTGGTTCTGCTCGAGGTTTCCGCCTCTTAAAAGGAAGTT
Source organism: Siniperca chuatsi (assembly GCF_020085105.1). Classification (NCBI taxonomy): domain Eukaryota; kingdom Metazoa; phylum Chordata; class Actinopteri; order Centrarchiformes; family Sinipercidae; genus Siniperca; species Siniperca chuatsi. Next base: position 22,352,915 of record NC_058053.1, read on the forward strand.
GTTCTTGGTGGGAATAGTTGGGTCTCTGTAAATAAAATTATAAAGAGGACGGTCCAGACCTGCTCTATAGGAAAAGTGCAATGAGATAACCTCTGTTATGAATTGGTGCTATATAAATAAAATTGAACTGAATTGAATGTTTGATGAAAAAAAAAAATGCAAAAATGTTTTGCCTAAGGGGTGTAATGATACTGTACAGTCAGCTCACTATTTGGTATGTTTCATAATACAGGGCTCACAGTTAAATACAGCTAGACAATCATTTGTCTTTGTTTGACTGAGAACAAACGATGAATGTAGAAGATTATTTTCTTCCTTCAGATGTGCATAAAGCTGTTTTCAAATGTGACTATTTCTTGACTAGTTTTTATAATAGTCTTCTTTAGGGCTGTAACTAACAATTATTTTCATTATTGATTAATTTGCTGGTTATTTTCACAATTACACAATTAATCGTTTAGTCTATAAAATGTCAGAAAATAGTGGAAAATGTCCATCACAATTCCCTGAAGACCAATGTGATGTCATCAAATGTCTTGTTTTGTCCAACCAACTCTCTATCAATTGACTAAATGATAAACTGACTAATCATTTAAGCTCTAGTCTTCATATAGATTTTAGTAAAAAAAACAACAACTGTTCAGTGAAACATTATTCTTTTCACAAGCAGATGCTTATCTACTTACAACTAAATTGAAGATCAAAATATTGCCTAGATGAGAATTTAATCATTAATGTATAAACAATGTCCTCAATAAGATAAAGAGTAAATATCTGAATTTGATCAATGAAATTTAACACCTTGAGAGAAACAGATTTTAAATTTCTGGCCAAGGACATGGTCATAATTTTTCAAGAAAATCAGCAAGTGTAGAGTTTCTGGCAGCAGTTGACACCTCTGACAGTTTACAGTCTTAATTTAATTGCGCCCTCTGGCATTCAATGTATGTGGACCAAAAAACGAGTACCTTTTAGGAGGCAGAACATATTTTTGTATAGTAAAATATTGTGTCAAGAATCCTGACCTGTCCTGGCTGCAGAGTGACGGTGTGGGCCCTGGCTCCCTGAAAGGCAGGGAACCTCCTCAGGTCTGGATGGAGAACATCCACCTGGCTGAAGACACTGGACTCCTCATAGGGGATCCTGGTTGGGTAGAGGTTATCAGTGTCCTCTGGAGGAAAAAGGTGCCAGCGCTTCCTACGCACAGGAAACATTACAATTAGATACGACTTCAGACTAAAAGAGCATATTAAAATATTGTTGTTAGAAATTAATTCAGTTGTTTGGTCACAGTCGTGTCAGTTAATAATCACGTTAGCCATAAATTCAGGCTTTCAAAACTGTAAACAAAACTTGAATTTCACTTTGACAGAGCATAGTAAATATTAGAAAGGATCAAAACATTTTTTCAACTGTGATGGAAACTTACATTTACCCAAAATACAACACAAAATGTGTTCATGAAAAGGGGAAAGGTTCTTATTGTGAATTACTTAATTAATTAAAGCCATCTTACACTGATTATTAACATTCTCTGCTCACCGTGTGGACAATCAATAAAAAAAAATTATGTTTTTCTTGGTATGATGTTTTAAAAACAGTATTATTTTTTTATCAGAAGAATCAAAATTCTAAATCCTTTTTTATTCTGGGAGATGATAAAAGATGACAGGGCCAATTGCAAATCCATCAATGTAAAATAATCCAGTTCTCTAACCTGAAACTCAAATATTGTGGGGCGGTCTTTAGAAACTCTTGGCCATTATTGTTTTCTGTTCGTCTAACCCACCATTGTCACAAATGTCATCACATCAATCAGCACTGTTGTATTTTCATGTATCAGCAGTGTCAAAGAACAACTTGAGCTGAATTTCATTCCATTTGGGATCAATACCAAATAAAAGAGCCTGAGACCCAATTACAAGGAGTGAGATAAAAATGTTGCTCTCTGGGAGAACAGATGAGTGATAAGATACAAAAAGACCTTTTCCCTTTTGTTTCTTGACTCACAGTGCCCCATATAGCACCTCGCCCTCTGTCTCCATTTCCCTCCTGCTCTGGTGAGCTCTGTGACTACTTTACTCTCTTTCAGAGGGCAGAGGACAGATCACCCTCTGTAAGCAGTTACAGTACTGCAACGTTTGCGTTGCGAAAGAGCTAGGTGGTTAACAGGCAGAACATTTCCACCACCATTGGTGTGGTGAAATATAGCAGGGGTTGTATGGAATCCTTCTTTATGCTCAGTCACAACTCCTCTCTATTAAATGCACAAACCTATTATCACAGGTATGACAGGGCAATGTGACTTTTTGTTATCTCTCTTAATACTTTTCTGTTGCCCAAATTGAAAGTCAAAGCACACTTCTGTTTTATAAAAATATAAATTTGGATTGTTTGAGATTACTGTGACAAATTAGGCCATGGCAAGAAATCAGATATCAGGCTTAAATGCTCTGCACTGTCTGACTACTGTTAAACTAGTTTACATTCAGATGGTGAGTCTCTCTTGCATTCTCCCATATTTCTGAACCAGTATTTGAGCACACAACTATTCTTACATTGACAATTTACCATATGATAAGTTCTAAGGCCACTTAGACTACTAGTTATGTCTTAGTTTTGATGTGTGCTCCATTCACTGAAATCCTTTGTTGTGACTTGAAGCAATACTCACAAATATATGAGGCAGGGAAACGAGTGATGCTTTATTTAAAGTTCTGTAGATTAACAATATCAGAATGGGTGCAAACAACCATTGAGCTGAGGTTGAGAGGTGCAGTGAGCTCCAAGGTGTGACTCTATTATCTTTGCATCTAATTAAAATTGGTAAAGTATTTGTTGGATAAAAACAGAAATTACAGACAGGCTATGTGTAACTTCAGGATTATCAAGACAAGAATCCACAAAGTAGCTTGATTTAAAAAAGTAGGCGATTTTAAAAGAATGAAAATAATAAAATAATAAGGACACTGCAACAGCATTTTTATGTTAAATACTTTTAAATTTCACTTCTAATTCTCAGGAAAGAATACAGAATAATTCGCCCCTCTGGCGTGAACTTGCATGAAACTCTGGCATAAACTAATATTACAGTTTTACAGTATACAGTTTTCATTCATTCATTTCTTCCACTTCTCTTACTCACTGAGGAGGACGAGGCGCAAGCAGCTCTCTTCCACGTCACACGCTGTATAGTGCCAGAAACAGGTTGTGATAATAAATTGGGAGAAATACGGGAGAATTGGAAGAGGGCAATGAAAAACGGGAGTTTCCTGGGAAAATCGGTAGGGTTGGCAAGTATGCCTTAGAGCAAATCACACAGCTACAATTGGTGATATTTACTTTACTTTTCTTGTCCTGTATACTTGTCCACATAATCAGGTTGGTCCAGCAGAAATCTACCTTCTTGTTTATGTGATGTTTCACAAATTTGATTACTGACTTATATAATCTGGTTACTTTGGTGCATATAAAGCAGCAAACACGTGCTATGGTCCTTCTTACCGTCCATGTACCTGCAGTACCAGGTTACAGCCATAAGAGTCCAGGTGGCATGGCGTGTTGGCCCCCTCTGTGCCCATCCATAAGGTACTTTCTCTCCCATTACGTCCCTCAAAACCAAACTCGGACCACTTTATATCCTGCAAAATATAAATAACAGTCTGATTTTCTCCATTCTTTTTGTCTGTGATAATGACATGACATGAAGACAAGACTCACATTTTCACAGCTGTCACAACTCTGCTATAAGCCCACAGATGTACCCCCACCTCATCAGCTACTTTGACAGGACCTATTATAGGTGACCAATGGAGGTCTCTGTGTAGAAAAGCCAAGCTACAGTATTTGTCATCTTTCAAGGAAAACTGGTCTGTCAATCATGTCCTGTCAGAGCACAAAGGTGTAGCAATCATGGCAGTATCCTGAATAATGAAGTCATTAGCATATACTGTATGCAGGCAGCTGTAAATAACAGACTGGTCAATCTAGCCTTCAGGCAGCCTTTTTCCCCAGCACCATTTATCCTGTAAAAAGCCCATGTCTGCCTGTTCTCAAAGGCATGAATGTCAGCGGGTAATAATTGCAGGTAGATGCCCAATAAAAATGTATCACTAAGATAAAAATGAAATGAATTGGTGGCTTGAGAAATGATGGCACTTTTATGTTTTTACCTACCGGAGGACAAGAATAGCAGCTAATATAAAGTCATTATGGTTAAAAGCTTAACTTTTTAATTGAAAATGTCAAAACAGGGGGAAAAAATATTAGAAAATAAATGAGTATTTTGAAAAAAAATGAGACTAAATGGGAATATTCTGGCTCTTTTTCAATTTTTTATTTAATGTCTAATTTGTTGATAAGCCAAAGCATTTGCAACTAGATTAGAAGGTAGCAAGTGAATAATACTTTTTAAATTAAGCTTCTAAATGTGTTTATTATCATCTTAAAGAAAATTTGGTATTCATAACATTCTTGACTGTGTGCTTACACTGTATGTGGTGTCATATTTTAGGGTCATGTATAAATCCAATTCTGAGTACAGTAACAATAAACATGCTGACATAAATGGACATATTTATATAATAAAGACACGACTAAAAACAGGCTTTTAAAGTGACCCTAACTTTTCTTTAATTTGTTTTAATTTGGTAACATATCTGAACCTGAGTGGTCACTGATGTATAAAAAATATTAATACATTAAACTATTTCAGGGTAAAGACAGATCAGTGATGATGGCCCGTTTGCTGTTCTCTTGGTATTGTCACATCCACCTCTTTGCTATCAGACAGTCTAACTGCACTGTTAAATGCAGCGATAGACATTTGGTTAGTAATTTAAAATGTAGTCCTGTTTTTAAAATTTTTATGACCTAAGTATGACTGTATTGCTTGAAAAATAATAGATCCAGGTTTTGGCTTAAGGGAGTACATTATTTTCCATAAGATACACTATATGGCCCAAGTGAGTGGCCACCAGTGGCCAGTGTTCTTCCAACTTTGTGGCAACAGTTTTGGGAAGGCTCTTTCCTGTTTCGACATAACAATGCCCTTGTGCACAAAGCCAGCGAGGTCCATAAAGAAATGGTTTTCCCAGTTTGGTGTGCAAGAACTTGCCAGCACAGAGCCCTGACCTCAACCCCATCAAACACCTTTGGGATGAACTGGAATGCCGAGTATGAGCCAGACCTTATCGCAATATCAGTGGCCGACCTCACAAATGCTCTTGAGGCTGAATTGGAATCCGAATATAATGTTAAGGTGTCCACATACTTTTGGCCATGTATTGAATCTCCAATATTCAGCCACTACGTTATCAAAAATATACTACTTTAACTCACTCATACAGGGAGGGATTGACCTAAATTGTCAAACTTTCTTCATCACAGGCCCCATATTTTAGTTTCATGAGCTTTCATCTTGTAGCTGTCTACTGATGCTGACAGAATAACTTAAAACACAATGCAATGACTGCTAGGTTGGAAAAAAGGTTGGCTTGACCTGAATCTATCTGATGTCCATTAACACCTCATGCAAGTGCTGCTAATTTTTCCACCGTCACACTACCTATAAAAAGTTGTGTGCTTTTCAAAAACACCTTCTAGTTGCAATGTCATGCAAACATCTCAGGTGGTAATTAACTAACACTAATCCTGTAAAACCAGATCTCCCATTCAAACATGTTGGATTTCATTTGGATTTTTGACCAGGATCCATTATAAAACTGACCTGGCATCTTAACATGTATGTATGCAGGAGGGTGATTACCTCAAACATGGAAGGCTTATCTTGAAACAATATGGCGATGTATTTGTAGTCAGCATAGGCCCAATACTCTGATTTGGGGTATTCAAAGAAAGGCCCTACATCTGTCCCAGCCTGGTCCCGGGTCCAGCTGAGAAAGTGCGCCAGTTTGGCCTCCACATAGGAACACTGGGTTTCAAACAGAGGTGCTACGAGAGTGGGAGAATATAGCAAGAAAAAGTACAAAAAAAGAGAGTAATCACTAGAAAATTGTGATAAAGTTTCAGTAAAACAATTCAACAGATCCCTGCTAAAATAAATACATATACTGGAATCACAGCACTATGCATCATCACAGAGGCATGAAATTTTATTTTATCCGCTTTTATGAGAAAAATAAATCAGTTGTAGTGATTTACTCTTGCTTTTGTTTTAGTAAACAAAGTGTGTCTATGGTTGAGTGAAGGCATTTATAAACCATCATGAGCAATGCCCTCCTGTAAACTGTTGCAGATGAAAAAGATTAAGAAATCTAATTAGCTAGCTTTTATCAGAGGACACGCTCTCTGTTATTCATCACATGATGAGTCATTACTGTAGCTGTTTTAGAGCCACATGGAGGGCAAAATACACCAGATGCTCAAAGACAAAAACCCTCCGATTCCCCCCCCACAGAAAAAGCTGAAATGGATCTTTTTGGGTTACATAAGTTTTCATTCTGCATGCTCAATCCAGAGGATTAATTAGACAAGAATTATTTCATCCCAGATCTGTCTGGATTAATCTTTTGTTCTTACTGTGTGTCTCCTTTTTTCTCCCAAGTCTGAATCGGACGAGTTTGTCACCAAGGCAGTCAGACAGGTGCTCTGCAGTCCAGTGGAGAACAGGCCAGCCACAGGTCATGTTCATGAAGACTGCGGGCTGCTGCAGATGATGCAGAATCCTCTGAGTCTCCTCTGGGCTGAAGGGTTTAATGGAGTCGGGGGCAGCCATGCCCTGTAGTACACACTGTGGGTTGCAACACAGAGGCTGTAGATACAGATTCGCTGATAAACTGGTGATTAAGTTGTGGTGTTACATTACCAGTCATTCACAGAGATTATACCAGTGCCTTCTAGCTACGACGTGTTTATCTTCTGTAACATAAAGGTGAACAAGATTGTGTACATTTTTATGCATGTGTTTTTGTGTCTCTATGATATTTGTTCCTCCCTCAGTGCTCTGTCACTTCATGAACAACCTTAAAAAAACCCCCACAATTGTGCCATCAGAAGAGGAAACTGAAGCTTTCTTATTTTCAAGCATGTTTGTACTACCTACTGCTACCATAAACCTGCAATTTTAAGCAATACAGTCATACATTTAATTAAGCAGATCTACATTTTAAGTTATGACTGGCCAAATCTCACTCCCTGCATTTAACAGTGGGGTGAAGAGTGAAGAGGGGGATGTAACAAGATCAGCAATGCAGCAAATGTGCCATCACTGATAAACTGTTCAATAAACATCAAGTGATGAGCATAGTTTGAATAAATGAATGATGCCCCAGGATTCCCATGCCAATTGCCAATGCTAAATTAAAACAAATGAAAGAGAATCCCCTGACATTTGAAACGTGTTTTTATTAGTATTTTCATTATATAAATATGCCCATTTAAGTTAACATCTTAATTGTTCTTGTACTCAGAATTCACATTCAGAAACACATTCACATCCTCCTGCCACTTCAGTGGGTCTGTATCACATATGTGGAATTGGTCATGTATGACTGGATTTATACATGACCCAAAAGTCAGCAGACCAAAAAGTACATGTACTTGTGCCCATATGGGGTATTTCACGCATATTATTATTTTAAAATATATAGCACAGATATTAGCACATGCGATATAAGTAACAAGAAATTGCAGTACATAAATGCCAGAGATGTGTTTGTATAACAATGTCACCATTACATAGTTTATCAGCCTGGTCAAGGAATCCAGTATCGGTCAAACTCTGAAGTTTTTTAGTCAGTTCTGATAAATATTTCCCACCTGATCGAACTAAAACTAGTTAACGTTAGCCGCATTATCTGGATGGGCCGAGGCACTTTTATGTCATAAAAGTGCCGAAAATGTCAGTAACGTTAGTTAATGGTCCATCCAGATAATGCGGCTAACGTTAACTAGTTTTACGTTACAGAATGAGCAACTTGGTTACGTCAACTCAGATAACTAGGACATCAACACTGACGACCGTAACGTTATTTGTTTTAGTACTAAACTAGACGATGATATTAGCTAGGCTCTGCTTATGAACGTTGCTTAGCTAAGGAATAGGCTCCGACTCCACTGTCAAATCACTTTCCCATGAAAGCTAACGTTAGCTAGCTTCGCGGAAAGAGAGGGGTCTTTTGAAAAAAGAGAGGGGACTCACCAGCTACTACACGTGCAGTTGAGGTTCTGGCGGAAGTAAACAAACCTCACAAGACAGTGGACTTTTTCTTTATACATCGGCAACGCCTCACTGTGAATCTACTCCATTCCGGCTCTGTGGTCGCTACACCAGCCCCACTCAAGCTAATGCACCAGACGGGCCAAAATGGCAGCCCAATGACTACAGTTTCTACTACCGAAACTATTTCCGTTTGGGCATGCGCAGTAAAGTTAAGTGTCAGAGACCGAAGCTATCGGTTGTTTTTGTTTGTGTGGTCGACAGAACCCCGGTGAGACTTCCATTTCCCCTTGCTGTACATCCGTTACAACCGGAGTTTTAACTGAACTGACAAACAGACTGCTACCATGGGTGCCGGTTCGAGCACCGAGACGGAAAGGGAGCCGCTTATAGTCCCTTCTCATTCGGAGACAAACAGTCAACCAGTAAACAGCAGAGTGTACGGAAGAAGATGGCTGGTTCTGACCCTGTTTTCCCTGCTGGCATTATTGCAGGGGATGGTGTGGAACTTCTGGGGTCCCATCCAGAACTCGGCCGTTCACGCGTACGGCTTCACTAAGTCGGACATTGCAGTTCTGGTAATGTGGGGCCCGGTGGGTTTCGTTCCCTGGCTGCTGTTTATGTGGTTAATGGATAAAAAAGGTGAGCTGTTCTAATTTGGTACACTGTGTCCTATCTTAACGTTTGTATTATTCCTCTATGGGGACGTTATCAAACGTAGTTAAGTCCTAAAAAACACATGATACATTGATATCTTAGATGGCTGACGTTAAATCAATCAAATGTTTGGTGTTGTTACTTGACATCCTACACTTGATCGTCTTATTTTCATTCAGTAAGATTAGTGGTCACACACAGTATTCTGTAATCCGTCAGATTGTAAGTATTTGACGTTATGAAAATTAATTGGTAACTATTTAGATAATCGTTTGTCATTTTTCACGCAAAAACATTTCATGTTCGCTTCCCAAATGCAAATCCTGCTTTTACATTAATGCATGAGTAACAATAATCTAATGATATAATAGTATTACAGTCACAGGATTCATTATTCTGCATTGAGTCCTTTTACTTGTGATACTTTATGTACATTTTCCTATACTTGCATACTTTTAGTATGAAAGTAACATTTCAATGCATGACTTTTACAGTGTGGTATTCATATTTTTATTTAAGTGAAGGATCTGAATACTTCTTTCGCCACTGGCTGTTATCCAAAATGTTGCCTCCATAGTATTTAGAAAGGGTCACTTTTTAAATACCATAGCAGAAACTGGTGGCCAGTAGATTGTAGGTCTGTCTGTGTCTGTCAATATTTGATAAACCAATTAACATTTTTTAAATAACTGAAGTAACAGTATAAACAATAAAACTGAACAAGTCAAACCATTATTCCCCATCTTACAGTAAGGCACCTGAACCCTCCACAGAGAGATGGATATACATATATAGGTTTTATACAAAGCTAATACCATTCTCCAATATTTCCCCTTCTGAATTGGCCGATACTGATATGTAGTCTAAAAATTGCATGAGCCTTAGAGAGGAATGCAACAAATGATATTTTTCATTTCAGATTAATCTGTCGATTTTCATTTTATTAAGTCTATACATGAAGTTATGAAACAGAGAAAAGCAATAAATCCTCATATTTAAGAAGAACAGCAAATGTTTGGCATTTTTGCTTGCTAACTTAGTTGATAATCAGAATTGTTGACAACTAACAATTGTCGACAATTACTTTTAGTTTTTTATTCTTTTTTTTAATGAATACTTTTCTTGTTTTGCAGATTTGGCATTTGTGTTAATTGACATGATCCTTGAAACTACGGGCAGTAAAAACAATGGACTGATACCACTATCACTTTTTAAATTTAACATCAGTCTGTGCAAAAGGGTTTTCGAGTGTCTGTCGTCTATCGTCAGAGTTGGACCCATGTGAGAAGATAAGCAACTCTTGAAGGGCTTTTAAGACTTCTCTCTTTTAAAAGAGTTTAAATTCACAATGGTCTTGAAACCACAGAACATATTGTACAGTGCCTTTGCCTGCAGAAGAGCTCTTCACTTGAGCTACTGAGTCAGAGCGCACTTCACCTAACCAGTTCCTCTGCATCACCTGACTGACACATTCATGCCCAGGCTGAACTGTCAGGTGACAAAAACAGTTACAACGCAGTAACAACATCACGGTAACCAAGCTGCTGATGATTTAAAGACCACAAGCAAAATCTTGCTTGTGAAATTACACAATTCATCTTGTGATCCTGATTCATCAGCTATTAGTGGGTCTGGGTGTTTTGCTTGCCTAAAGGTTGTCACATCATATCTGCTGCTCTCAGTGAGTGGTAGAAACTTTTCACTCACAAGACTGTATAAGGTGAAATAATCCAGCTGTACATTCCCCTCATACCTGTAAAGTCAATGCTCAACTTTATACCCAGCTTGCAGCTAATGCCTCTGAGTCTCATATCAAATTAGGGCAGCTCATTCAGCACTGACAAATTGTGTTACGCTATAGTGTGACCTTGTTTAAAAAAACCTACATGGCATCTAGAGGTTGCAACAGGCTTGTTGTTGATGTATGATACACACACTCAGTCTCTCTCCCAAACACACTCGCTGGCTCCAACTTGCCAGTGGGGAAAATGCTTGGCTTCCCTCTGGTAGTACCCCCTCCCCGAAGGTAGTGGAGGGGGATGATCTACTGTGTTGCTGATCATCAACAACACAGTAGTTGCCATCTAAAAGAGGCTAACAGTCTTAAGATCAAGTCATATGTGATGCAGTCATGGAGTAGTAAGCCTACATAATGTTCTTAGGGTATGACATACATATATGCTGATGTTGCAGAATGTGTCAGAGAGAGCTTATCCACCCATTTAAGTGCGAGGTTGTAAAGCTTGTAAGTCCTGCTGCTGGCAGCAGCTGTCCTCCAGGGCCTCTCCGAAATATAGGTTACTGACTTTTTGTGTCACTAAATACAATCCAGTACTGTGTGAAATATTAGCCCACATGCATCACAGCAAGTACATTAATATACCTGCAGCAACATTATTATGACATGATGCTGCAGAAATATAATTTGATTAACTGATTAGACGTAGACTTGCTGTTTGGTTCGACAGACACTCTAAAATTCAAAGATATTTGATTTACAATGACAAAACAGACACATTCAGCAAATTCTCACATATGACAGTATATATTTGATATATTTGCTTGATAAATGACTTAAACATATAATTGATCACCAAAATTGTCTATTAATTGACTAATTGTTTCAGGACTGGTTAGTTTTTTTTTCGACAATTCCCTGCCTTACACTTGCACAGTGACTAGGGATGGGATGATATACGATTTTATCGCGGATCGGGATACAAAACGCTCAAGATAAGTTGATTGTGGTGAATTTCCATTATCAGGACAATTGTGAATTGGGATAATCGTGAATATCCTTGCATGAGTGACTTGAGAAGCCCAATGCCAATGCCAGTTAGGCTTTATTTTTGTTAAAGGATAATTCCTATTTCTTAAGTCAGGGGTAAATTATATATACTGATGTAACTGATGAAATTGTTGTCTGTACCATTTGACACCATGGTAGAGAAGTGAAAAAAAAAAAGCCTGATTTAAAAATACAGGATTTATCCCGTAACAAAAAACAGGCTCACACGATGTTTTTGTTATTTATTTATTTATCCACCGTTTATTTATGCACCTTATGATTTATGATTTATGATTAGCTTATTTAAGATTGTTTGATTGTTCGTTTTTCACTAAACAGGATGCTCACTAAAAAGATGTGTCCTATCTGTGATGCAATAAAAATGTCTCTTAACAAAATGCAAGGTAAAGTAATTCCAGTATGCTTTAGTGCTATTTATAGAGTTTTAAGCATATTTTGAATATTATCGGTATAATATATAAAGAATCACAATTATTTTGGCCAGGATCGTCACAACATGAAATTTTCATATCTTCCCATGCCTAATGGTGACTACATTTATCATGAGAGCTGCTGTACAGGAGCAGTTTGGGGGTGGTATGTGCATCATTCAAGTGCACCTAAACAATGGTTGAAGAGGGAGGGGCAGGCGCTACTCATTTTCTTCCCCATGTAGGTTTATCATGCCAATCCAGAATCGAACTGGCAGGTGCTTTACGCATGTGCTGCCCCAGGCATTTTAAAAGAGGAATATCCAAGGAATTTAAAAAATCTTTTATAATTGGCTGACACTACAAAGGCATCTGTAACAGTGAAGCCTAAATGCTTTACTAAATGCTTTAATTTAAAAAGCTGGCAGAAAACTAGTATTCTGTTGAGGGATTTAATGACAAGTCCCTTTCAGTAGTTGTTGCTACTAGTGATGTGTCATTATTTGATGCAGCAGAACACAGCATAGAGACAAACGACTGACTGCATCTCTGCTGTTATATCTAAACTAAACCACCTGACAAACTCCTAACATGCACCATAAGGCCATATTGGCATGTTGTGACCTGTATTTCCCATTAGGGATCGATAAAGTACAATTCCACCCCAGCCCTGTTTGACTGGTGTTAATATATTGATCTAGTCAAAGCTCCAGCAAATGACAACTCACATGGAAAGAAAAGAATAGGGAAGTGGAGAGAGTTTCCTTAAATGGGCGTCATGTGGATGAAACTGAGAACAGAGACTTCCAAGTTGATAGAGAAAGGCGCTTTGGCTGTACTATTGCTGTCACACAGGCGATATTAAACAAGTAACTACGGGATTCCTGTTGTCTTTTTACACGTTTAGTGCTATTATTAGCCACATACACTCAGTTGCCAGTTTATTAGGTACACCTAGCTAAAACTAATGCAGTAATTTTGGAGGCTGCAGTTTGTTGCTGTTGAACTGTATTTGTGTTCTCTGCTCTGATGTTAGGCAAAATAACCTCTCTAAAACAGTTTCAACAAAAACTGAACATTATAACTTTCACTTTCATTTCAATTTAGAACTGTTGTATTAGACTGCATTAGTTTTAACTAGGTGTACTTAATAAACTGGCAACTGAGTGTAGGTGCTTTAATGATTAGTCAGTCAAAAATGGATCAGCAACAATTTTGGTAGTCAATTAATCGTTTAAGTAACTTATCAAGTAGAAAATACCAAATATCTGCTAGCTCCAGCTTCTCAAATATGGGATTTGCTGTTTTTTTTCTATATCATTGTAAGTTGAACATCTTTGGGTTTTTGACTGTTGGTCGGACAAAACAAGCAATTTGAAGACGTCACCTTAGTCTCTGGGAAAGAGTGATGGACATTTTCACTATTTTATATTTTTAGTATATTTTATAGACTAAACATACAAACAAACAACATATTAATCAAGAATGAATAATCATTAGTGGCAGCCCTGCTTTGGAAGTAATACAATTACTTTTGACTATATGGGCTGGTGACCTCAACCATGTTCACCATCTTAGTTTCCTTTTTCTTATCTGCCCACACTTTACTCTTTTCTCCCCTTCCATCACCCTCTCTTGTGTTTTTCAGGTTTGCGGGCATCCCTCCTCCTCTCTGCGTTCTTCATGCTGCTAGGAGCTGCTCTAAGGAGCATCCCACTGACAGACCAGCATCTCAGACGATGGTAAGACTCCTCTGTAAACAGTATGGTAGCAGATGGTTCACGGGGGCTAGTGTCATGATGATCTTTTGAAAAGTTTTGGAAATGAGGCAGAGAATGACTTGTGATCTTTAGTACAGTCATACGCCTTCCATAATTTCCATAATTTGATTTATCAGGCAAACGTTTCTAACCAGTTGCCACAGCCAATTCAGGACCAGCTATGTGCATCAGTTTATGGACAAAAAGAGATGCTTGTGTCTGATGGACCTTTCCTTGTTTAATGAGTTCACCATGATTTGTGATGTAGCTGACAAGATTACTAGATTAATGGATCAGTCAATCCACAGAAAATTAATTAGCAACTATTTTGGTAATTGATTAATTATTTTCAAGTCATTTTTCAAGCAAAAATTCACTGGTTTTAGCTTCTGTGAGGGATGTGAGGATGTGATGCTTTTCTTCTTCAAATATGATAATAAACTGAATATCTTTGGGTTTTGGACTGTTGAAACTGGATAGAAAACACAATTTGAATATGTGTCCTTGGGCTCTGGGAAATTATAACAAGAATATTTTACTATTTTATGTTATGTTGTATTCAGCTGTATTGATTCCAGCCAAGGACCTGTTCCTTTTTCGTCTAAGTAGAAACCTGTAACTGGATAGAGGGAAAGTCAGGAAGTATTTGGCTGCCAGAGAACAGGATTCTGAAAGACAGCTCAATACTGTCTGGATGCTTTACTTATTTTTTGTGTCCTTGTCCTTATCAGGCAGCACTTTGACAGGCCATCACTGGAAAACATAAAAAGAATCCCATTATTCTTAGTGTTTCATTCTCAGTTTTACTCATGAGCTCAGTCCTCAGTTCCTCTTTTAGAAAGTGCAAGAGCTCAGAGAAGGTCATTTCAATTATAATATGCCTTTTAAAAATGTAATTTCATTGAATATTTCTGAGTGGTAATCTGTCTAATGATTCCTATTGGGCTGCACAATGAGGCAGTATATCATAAAATATCAATACATAGAAGAAATTGTATTTCCACAGAATGAGTCACATATCACTGTCACTCCATGGATTTGAGGATTTCTTTAAAATAATTTCGGCTTTCAAAGAGCAGATAAATCAATTTTGTTTTTCAATCTCTTTCTCTCATGAGGCTGTGGTAAGAAAGCCATTAGTGCAGTGAACAGCCAATGGTACACTGATACCAGCCAAATGTAAGGAGAAGTAAAACCTTCTGATAAAGTATATTAGGAAGAAGTAGTGATAGAATCATGATTCCCTTGTGATAGCGCCTAAGTTAGTAAAGAGTATTTACAATTTGCTGAGAAATGACAGGTTTTGCAACCTGGTTGTAGCATTCTGTATTTGTGTGTTCTTCACAGCCCATACTAATAGCTTTCAAGGGCTCTTTTCACAGCCTTGAATCAAGTGTAACCTTTCACAAGTCCACTTCTACATGCTCATACCAACATGTAGACTAAATATGTTTGGCACTTGTGCAGACATTATCACGGACTGTTAGCCTTGTACAGATCACATACATAACAACATAACGTGTCCTTGGTTATGTCTTACAGTGGCAGCGTTTACAGGCCATACAAGGCAGGGGCTTTCCTTTTCACAACATGTTTCTGCAGAAATATATTCTATGTTTGTGCGAAATGTGGAGAATTTCCCAGTGGCTATACCATAGCTTTAGTCAAACTTTTTGTCATTGGTTTTAGTAGTGTGTCCTAAATCTTCAGGATGTTTTATTTTACTGTACCTGGCCTGCATAGTAAACCACACACACAATTATGGAGCCTTTTTTAAACGGACGGATTAAAAAAGAAATGGTCAGAAATTGTTGCAACTGAGACTGAGATATTCTGACTTTTAGTCCTAGTAAGGGCCAAAGATACTGGATCATACACTTCCCATAATCCAAATCAATAGTTTTTTCTTTAGATCATCCCTGCCTGGTAAATGTCAATGTCTTTCAAACTCCATGTCCCCAGTTTTTAACGCAAGCTTTATGTTAAAAATGTCTCTCTCCAAGCCAAGTTAACCCAGATGGCAGCATCAGGGCTTATTTATTTCTCAGCCTTAACTAAAATCCCTCTGAGCCACAGACAACTTTATACAACTGTTTCCACAGGTTGAGAAGTGTTAACCATAGCAAGTAAACTGATGTTAATGTGTAAAATTGGTGTTTCCCCTCTATTGATAGCCTATAGATAATTTATGGCAGTGCAACAGCAATTGTTGTTTTGTTGTGCCTGATTCAGTATTGTTTCAGGCCCATAGACTTCAGGTTCATAACACCCGCGAATAGGGCTGCGCAATTAATCGAAATATTATTAAACTCTCAATATGGCTAAGTGAAATATCCAAATTGCAGAAGCTGCAATTTTTGATATAGGTAAAGGCAAAACAGAATTATAATTAAGTACTGCAGTGCTGCAGAGATGCCCTGGCCTACAAAGCTTGTTCTCCTGATGTAAGAAAATGTGTTTGTTTGGTACAAACCCCAACAAATGTCCCATTAACATGATTTTAATAGTTTTTTCAGTGAAAATGATGATCATTCCCACTAATTGCGAATCATATCGCAATCGTAATATCTGTCAAAATAATCTCATGAAAATTTAACCTCTCTTGACCCTCATTCAACAACATTCCAGTTAAGGCTAATACAGCTCAACTTGACATTTGTTGTGTGCTTTTATCCAAAGCACCGCACACTAGCATGTGCGCATAATTTTAACATGGCTGCTAACAATTACCAGACCCTTTTACTGTAAAGGGGAAATAGAATCAAATAGGAACAGGGCTGCAAAGGCACAAGGCACCTCTTCCTCTATTTGTTAGGATACGCTCAGGGCAGGACTGTTAGTCCACTAACTTACAATTCAGCATTACTGAAGTGTCAGTCTAGTACAAAAACCAGTATCTCCAATATGCTTTAAGTCTCACCCCTCCTGAATACAACCATACTACAGCATATTTCAGTTTTTGGTGTCTGCTGAGCTCAAGCTAAAAAGCGCAAAAAAGTTCAAGGTGTGTTGCCCGGGTCAGAGCTGCCTGCTGTTTTCCCATTGGATGATGGGGACAACCTTTCACAGACGCCTTTACCTCTTCAGATTCAGTATTCAAAGTAGAAAACAAGATAGCACAGTGAAAGCCGAGATAACATGAATCACACAGCAAATGTTAGTTCTGACACAGTTCAGCCTAATTTGCATATTAAATGCAATAGGTCACAGCTCTTAAAGCCATGTTTTAATGGATGACATAGTGGATTATCACAGTAAAGTACAGGCTGAATCATGTTACTCCCTGGATCACCAGTAGATGTCACTCTTTGCTTTGCAGTAATGGAGACAAAACATGATCAGACTGTGAGAGCTTTGTTTAGTGACCTGTGTTGCTGCTGTGTGTGCCGGCTCTCGTAAATAGGATATTTTGTTCATATCAGACGTGTGGACTTTGATGATGATTTAAATGACCTGAGAGACAGGGAGGGGATCTAACAAAACAGTTCAGTCTAGCTGGCGTCAGAATTTTGAGTATGTGGAGTTCAAGGGCATTGCAAGAGCGATCAAACACAGCATTTGAGTTTCCTGCTCCCCTGATCAGGAGACAAGTGGCAACAGTTATCCAGGTTTAGAAGTTCCCTTGACAGCCCCCTGCACATCTGTGTTTGTTCCACATGCTGTTTCATGTTTGATAGCCGATTACTTCTTTTTCTTTTTATGATATCCTCTTGAGGAAATAAACCGCCTCTTTGTTTTAAGTTTTTAAGATCCGTTCCTTAGGAAATCAAAGGCAGTTGTGAACTTGTGAGCAGTGGAAGTTCCTCTCTTTTATAACCAGGATCTTCTGTGTAGCTGCTACAGTCACATTTGAAGAAGAACCGAGCGTTTGTTTGGTGAAGTTCAGATAAGGAGAGAGAAGGCAGTGTTGCATCTGTGGTCACTGATTAGACCTTGCTGTGATTAAGTCTGCTCTCAAATCAAAGACATCACATTTTTACCCTCCTCGATCTCTTGTGTTTTCACTCATTCACTCTCCATCTGTCTCTCTCATGTATTTAAATACAGATCAGCTGTATGATTAGTAAGCGTCTATCGGTTAGATCTCCGACTCACTCAGACACTGTCTGATTGGCCATCAGAACACATTGTGGGTCCCGCAGCAGGCTGTCCTATTACTGTGACGATTGCTGTGGTGTCATTTTCGAGACAGAATTGGCCTGGCCTTTTTGTGATGGCAGAATTGGGTCTGTCAGCCCTGGCGGACCAGAAACAGTGGGATGATTTCACCACACTGCTGGCTCCTTTGTCTCATTCTCGATCAGATTCCATCTGACAGGGTTCATCAATACTGATTAACTTAATCATCAAGTTAAAAAAAAAGCTGCTCCCTTCCCTTTCTTTCTTCTCCTGCCCCATGTGACCTCTCATACTCATGTTACTCACCATCCGTCCTCATCACCTGTCACATTAAAGGCAATTTTCTTAGTCACATCCATCCTGAGAGCATATAGACAGTAAGGCCGGGTACTGAACTTCAATACTGACCAAACTTTGTAACTGTGAAGTACTGAAAGCTGTCATCAAATTGGTCAGATTATTAGTAATGGTTATTTATTCAGATATATATATCCTTGTTTTAACTATAGTTTTGTTATTTTTATATTGCATTTTATTTATAAGTTCTAATTCAGCTTTTTGTGTTGAAACAGAATTAAACACTGACTTACTTGAGAAATTTGGCTTATTTTGTTGGCATATTTTGTTTTGTCAAAATAATCCAAATAATTTAGTAAAATACTTCATGGAGAAAAAGTATCATTTAGGTTTTTGTACAAAAACTTCGTATTGACACTGGTAAGAAAACGTTCAAATGATACCCAGTTTTGAGGTCACACTAGGTCACAGTTATTGTTTTAAATTATGCTGAGTGTCTTTGTTACTTTAATAATCAGTATTTGGACAAACTGGATTTGAGTGTTGGGCTTGGAATAATCATTGTGTCTAATGAGAATATACAGTGGAGCAGGTGGACCAGTCTGGTATCTGGGCCCTTCCCAGGCCTAAATGAGACTATAATCACAGAGTGTGCTCCAAAATCTGACCGGCACAGTGCCGGTTTGGGCCAGTTGGTCGTGGTTTTCATTCTATTTCAATTCGGCACACAAAACGGCACATGCCGCTTATGCCAACTTGAATCAACGGCTCTGTGCGGCAGGTAAACAAAATAACGTGTGTTATTAACAGCATCGTAAACAATATAGACTCCATTCAAGTGGGTTTCTCTGCCCTTGTTGTTACGAAACAAGTGACACGCCAGCCCAGCCAAATGGAGCCCAGGCATAGCAATATGCCTAGTGTTGTACTTAGGGGGAAACAAAGTGTGACAGTACACAAAAAACTTCTTAATCATGGAGAGATGACATGAAAAAATGTCTCAAATGTTTTTAAATTTTATGAAGGATTCAAGTTGTGACATGGCCAAACAGTTAGAGCACGTGGATCAGGTGTCTTTGGACACCTGAGAGCTAATGATTCCAATGTAAAGTATGTAGTGCTGAAATTGAGCACCACTTGGTTAGAGGGACGACAATATAACCTGTCAGTCACAAGCTGAAAGATGCTTTCGATTACCCTAATGTGTCATGTGATGAACAGTAATCCTAAGAAAGCCAGTTTGTGATACCTTAATTTTTTCAAATGATATCTGTGGCTAAAGACAACTCAAAGGCATTTAAATATGCAGCAAAAATACGAAATCTTAACATAGAGCACATTTCTATGCATACTAATATCCTTGAAGTTAACATGTTTTTTATGGTCTTTTCTGGATAAGACTGTATCTAGGTTTTGAGAAACCTGAATATGTTTGCTGGGTTACTACTCTGAGACTGGGATACTGTAGCATGTAAACACATTAGCCAGGTTTCTGACTTTTTGCCACATGAGCAGGTGCATCTTTTATCTAAGTCACGTAGTGGTAAGTCTGTAAAACAAAAATATAATGACAAATGATGCAATGATAATCTTTATGCGGAAGTGGAAATGACAGAGTGACACTGGTAATGTGGGGGATAAATTTTATTGCTTGTCGCTCTCGTCTTCCATCACTCATAATAAGATGGAGAGGAAAACAGCAGAGTGGTAAATGCAGCAGTGTCTTCCTTGGTACAGAAATGACAGCTGGATGTGGAGTCAAAGACATGACTGCACCAACGCAGATGAACAGATCAGAAACCATGATAATGTTAGTCATGTATACAGGGAGGTGAATAACCTGGTTATTCTGCATTCCATGTGAATGTCATATCTCACACATGATCAAAACGGGATACTAGTGTGTAAACATACTCATAGATGCCATCATGGAAGTCCACTAATCTGCACTAATTAAAAACTCTTGCAGTTAATTGAGCAAGACTGAGACACAAAGAAATCTACAAAGAAAGAAGGCTGAATAAAAAGTAAGAGCCACAGAGTATTTTAGTAGGTGCTAGTGTGTAGGCTGGGATGTTAGCAGGTCTGAGATGTGGGGAGGAGATATAGGGTGAACAAGTTATTCTCCAATCAGTTTGTCAGTGACCACTGCACCTTGTGTTCTGCCATGACACATTTATCTGTGAACCCCAGAGGCAATGAACTGCAAAGTTAAAAAGAGTTAGAGGGAAGAGAAGTGTAAGCACACTGAAGAGTAAAACAAACTGGTATATGCCTGCTTTAAGTCTGAAGATACTGCTTTTTTAAATGTAGGACTGGGTGTCAAACCGTGATACGTTTTTGGTATGTATGTATGTATGTACGTATCAAAAACTGTCAAGAACCAAAAGCTGGCATCGAATGTCTGTTGAGATTTGTAATTTTGTGTGCTTATTCTTTGATCACATAGTCCCTGATTAAAATTAAAAAGAACTGCCAGTGTCAGACTGTATTTTTTTTAAGGTAAAGTTTGCATAAGGCTGCTTCTGTTTGTTTTGTAGAAAAAACATGTTCATAGTTCTCATAGTAAGGTATCGTTATGGTATCAGTACCAAAACTTGGGTATCATGTCAGCACTAGTATTGTGTCCTAATTAAATAGGACAATAGGAATAATTAGGAATAGTTGTCATCCTCACACAGGGGAATTCTTGTCACATACCCTTGGATCTAAAGTTATTTTAAAATTTATTTCACTTACCTAATTGGTGATATATGTCATCCAAACTAGTATTAACAAGATCTTTTAACAAGACCTTAAAATGCTAAAGTTAAATTAATTGAACTTAAAAACATCCAGTTTTCTCCTCCTAGCCTGCACTCACTAATGTAGAATCACTTATGTTGAATAAGAATCAGTAGGACTCTCTGTCAAATTTACAATCTGAATGCAAGCATACGGTATATTTTTATATACCATAAACCCAGAATCAGACCCCTAATCCCTCCTTGTCCTCTCTCTTCCTTTTTATTTTCTCTTACTACCTTTTTTTTTTTTACTTTCTCCATCCCTACTGTTCTCCTTTTCTCCCAGCTGAGCCGTCTCAGACTGCTCTGAATGAATGGTGTCTTTACTGAGCTCACAGACAATCAGCCATGCGCTGTCTCTGGCGGCTGGCTGTCTCAGTCAGACAGTTTTGGAGGTGGGGGGAGGTGGTGAGGGGTCTGGTGGCATCAGGGCACATCTCAGAGTACATCTGTCTCGCACAGCTCAGTCTGATGGTGCACAAGTGAGACTGTACAGCAACTTGGACTCTCTCAGGGGCAAGTTGGTACTTACATCCCCAGAGATAATTGCACCTTATTTTCATTTCCTTGGCTCTGTCATTATTCCATCAGATATTATTAACAAATACTTTATTACTGTCTTCATGTGTTTATTTTTAACTTAATATAAAAACTGATTTGAGGCTCACAGCTGCAGCCATGTTTGTCTTTGTTGTGTTTACAGGATTTCTATAGTATGTCCTAAAAACCTAAAATTCTGTAATAAAAGTTTTTTCCAGTCCAATAAGTGTCCTAGACAATGACAAAATTGACCAAAATGTCTTGGAAAACAATACATTTTCCTGTAAAATAAGCCACAAAATTATGATTAGGTTGTTTTATGAAGGCTTCACAGTTCTCCAAACTTGCTTTTTCTGCAATGTCCCTGCAACAGCTGGCAGCTGAAATCTCACATATGGTCAGGGACGATGTAAAGTTAAATATCATAGGATCACATTTTCATGAATTTACTAGTAGCTTTTCAAGGTCATTGTGGACGCACACAACGCAGACTCAGCCTTTCAGAGACAGACTAAACTTCATTACAGTAACTGAAAGCAGCTGATCTGAGAAAACTGGATTTGTGACACCTGACTAACTGTTAGACTTAAATAACCTTGAGCACCTGGTCTCACTGTTTGCATATACTAGCCTAATTATTATTATTTTACTTGACACTTAGTAGTAGTCCCTATGTTGTGGAAAATGATTTCTTTAAAAGAGTGGGAACCCCACGCTCATCACAAGATTATAATTCTTGATATTTGCTGTTTAAAAACAAAGTACAAATTGCAGCACAGATGTTTATGTCTACTATCACACCACTTTCTCACAATTTGGTGTGTGGATTTATTTTTTGTTTGTTTGTTTTTGGTTTTAGTGAAGAATTTAAGCTGTTTCTTCCTGTTGTTTCTGTTACAGGTTGATACACGGAGGTCAGTTTCTGAACGGTTTAGCCGGCCCAACCATAATGAGTGCCGGCCCCTTCCTCTCCACCACATGGTTCGCCCCTGACCAGAGAGCCACCGCTACAGCCGTGGCCTCACTCTTCTCCTACTTAGGAGGCGCTGCTTCATTTATAGTAGGACCTCTGGTAGTACCAGCCCCCAATGACACCCTGACAGTAACCACGATGGCAGCAGCGGTTTCCGACAGCTCCATACAAGACAGGATCCAGCTGGTCATGTATGCAGGTACTAACAGCAAGCGAGAACCTCTGAGGGCATGGAGGATCAATAGCACATCATTTCAACATCATGTCTGCCCCATCAAGGGACACAAATACAATCAGGCGAGGGGATCCAAGAATTTTGCACAAACACCAAAAATCCCCAATTATAATCTTCATAACCGCCCCTCTGAAAAATAGATTGCTGGGACTGTTATGCTTAACTGATTCAGAAAATTAAAAGCACACTGAAAACAGAAACAAGCATGCTGTAATAGATTGAGGCTGCGACTTTTGTTTAACCTAAGGTAGTATTGTTATTCATTTTTAAAGGACAAAGCAGACACCTTTTGTGAACCAAAAGTTTTGGAGGTCATCAAAAGAAAAAAGGACAGACATTTGACAAAGCAGCCGGCTACCTTTCCAAATGATAGATCAATGTGAGTGGAAATGCAACTCTATCAGGGAGTAATAGGCAGCTGCTGCTCGATCAATCCACATATGACATATAAGACATATGGATATTGCTGCAATGGAGCTTTCTGGAAATAACCAAACTGTAAAGTGTGATGCTTCTTCAAGAGAAATAAGTTGAGATATCAATCACTGCTATGCCAGATTGCATGATTGTGTGACACGGACATGTATTTAATCTATAGTCTTGTCTAGTAGGTCATTATGTTCATTCCAGGGATGGTTTCAGTGGACTTTTGGATGTCACAGTGACCTTTTTTTTAAATGTCAAATTGGTCTGACTGTCTTGTCTATGAAAATAACACATATGTCTCTTTTGTCTGTGTCTCTGTGCTCTGGCAGAGTTGGCTGCAATTGCTGTGCTTTTTGCAGCAGTCCTGCTCTATTTCCCTTCACGGCCACCGATGCCTCCCAGTGTGGCCGCTGCAAGCCAGAGACTCAGTTACAGGAGCAGCATCTGCAGACTTCTTAGGTAAAACCACACACACACACATACAGCATACACACACAAAGTCATCTGAAGGACCAATACCATCTGACACCTTTTGTTGAGATCATTCTTTCAGTACATTATTCAGTATGCCTAACTTGATGTGTCCTTGATTCAACTCGGGTGTAGACGTGTAAAGCAAGTGAAACTTCAGTACTGCATTTGAAATTAGTTTCAGGTGCTGTTATGTTTTTGACATCAGACTCTAAGAGAGCAGTCAAGAGCGTATTTCTACAGCACCTTCTCTATAAACCACTGTGTCTACAAATCCATTAGGTCTAGTTTGGTTTCTTATTTGCTGATGCATTGCGCGCTTCTTGTCTTAGAAAGTTAAAGTGACAGAATCTTGAGCTGGAGAAGGATATGGAATCTTAATGAAGGGGTCTGCCACTCACCATCTGCTTGGGTTGTTATCAAAGAAACCCCAGTCTTCCCTCTAGATTAATTACTAAGCTATAATATACTAGTCGCTGTTGAATACTACATCATCCTCTGCATCTCTACCATCAGGGTCAAGACACCACTGACGCATGCAGTTAAAGAGAGAGGGAGATGGTCCTGAATCTCAGTAGTGGAATGCATTTATTGATGTTTCATCACCTTTGTCTTTTTCCTCCTTCCTGGGAAAGGCAAAAGGGAAGAGCTAAGAGGAAATCTAGAGACAATGATTGATTCACACTTCACTATAACCCTGTAACACCCCCATCACTACACCCTGTTGCACTTTCCACCAAGGCAATATTTATCCCCCTGGCCACGAGGAAATAGCATTGCCTGAGGAGCAAGTGCTGCACCTTTTGCCTGGCTTGTGGAGGAACGAGGCCCGTGGCAGTGGCCAGGGATTAAAAGGCTGGAGAAGGGAGAAGAAAAGCTGGGCGACTGCAGCCAGGGAGTTGGCCTAGCTTTGTTGGCTACACTTGGTCCCCTGTAGTAAGAAATAGCTTCACTACAGTGCCATGCTTTCCACAGGCCTCTGACCAGCACAGAGAGGCTTAACTCCCTATAAGAGCTCCCTCAGATAGATCACAGGGACCAAACTGATATCAACCTAATGCATAGTTTTGGACAGTACACACACACACACACACACACACACATACACACAGACTGGCCAACTTAACTAGGCCATCCAGCTGAGAGGGTTTCTGTTCCACTTGTGATAGGCAGCCTTCCAGTGACCTGTTTGGAAAACATGTTGTATCTCGGTCCAGCAACATCAAGCCTTAGAATTCTCCTGCAGGGACTGGACACGGAGACGGAAAAGTGACTTTTGAATATTTGCATTCATGTGTACTCATACAGGAGGTAGTCAAAATAATGTAAACACTTCAGGAAAAAGGAATGCAACTTTAAAGAGCCACAAATTAATGTTTTATATTAAAAGTTTAATAAAATGGCTGTGTTCATGTGAAAGGGGTTACTTGTAATGAAAAACCCACACATAATTATTACCAACTCTGCAGCTCTGTGAAGCTTTTTAGCCTCTTTTAGCTTAGCGTTTTGGTTTTACAGCACATTAATTGTTTGGTTAAATCTCTTTGCATTTAACATCATCATCGTCATATTTCCAGCAGTAGCATGGAGCTGATTTCAACTAAAATGCCCTCAAAAATCCACTGTCTGCTTCCTGTCCAGTGCCTAATGTCAGAGTAATTGATTAGTTAGTGAGACAAGTGGAACATTTAGCAGCTAAGAAGTCAGATATTTTTCCACCATTCCAATCACCATTGCAAACTCTGCAACAAAAGTGGATACTTTTAGGTTATACACCAATTATCATTAGCTGTGATTTAATTACTTCAGACTTTAAGTATGTAAGTATCTGTATGCACTCTTAAGATTCACCACTAATCACAGACTTGTTAACTTTAGGGATGCACCAATCAGACTTTTTCTCTCCCAATACAGTACCTCAACTTAGGGTATCTGCCGATACCGATTCCTGATCCAATACCAGTTCTATTTTTCACCCAAAATTTTAAATCTATATACCTCACTGTATGAAACCAATTTGGATAATTTTTATGTAAGGTAGGTAACATGAGGCTAGAGATTGCTGTGGGACTAAAAGTTGGTAAGTCTGCCGTGACCAGTGTTGGGAGTAACACGTTACTTTGTAATGCGTAATTCCGTTAGACATGTAACTAAATACTTTTTTCAAATTAAATAAGGCAATTACAATTACTGAAATTTAAATGGGCTTGTTCATTTTTTTACCTGAAAATAGTGGACAACAGCAGAGGATAGCAGCCCATTCCCCTGTTTTTCCGGTTTATGATCTAACATCATCCGACCTTACGGTGGCGCAAGACAGTTCAGGCAATGTGAGCTTGCTTTTCATCATAGTGATTGTAATGTTTCTAATATAAACTGAAGAAACTTGGGTTCATCAACTAGTTATTGTAGCAACCCTCGGTTAACATACATCCAGCTTCATGTGAGTCTTCTTCTACTAAATCCTACTGTCTAAGTGTAGCTTACAGGTAGGAACGCTAGTCGTTGCTGCCCTCTGGTGGTTGGGAGTATTAATCACTCCCATCAGTCATAATGGATACAATGATAGATAAAATTTGACAGTTGTCAAATAATGTCAAATAATATAGCTATGTGTGCACTAATATGAGAATTGAAGCGGACATTCGAAAAGTAATGCAAAAGTTACTTTCCCTAGTAACTAATTACTTTTTCTATGCAGTAAATAATATATAGTATATATAAAGTAATTCAATTACTTTTGAGTGAAGTAACTAATAACTAACTATATTTCAGTAACTTGCACAACACTGGCGGTGACCTAATAAATGTTGCGTAAACACAGAATTTTATAGTTTGAAAGTGTATTTAAAGTGGACTGGTTACATGGTTCAATGGTTCTAGCTGATACGGTGCATCCCTGGCAAAGTTTATATCTGTAGAGGCTGACAAACAGAAGGTGTCAGCCAACTATGCAGTTAATCTGCCTGATACCTATCCATTGATGTATCTGTTCATCCATTTAGCCTGTCAGGGTCTGAGCACTGGTTAATGATCTTCAGCTTGATGAGTGCTTCCAGCTGTTCACATCTGCTTCCACAGCAGCAGCCTAATTAGAAGCCTGAGTGTCTCTACACGTGGTGTAAAGTTATGGTTGTATTCTGATCACAGTGTGAGGGAATACTAAACAGCCCAAAGCCTGAGTATTGATGACACTCCCTCCCCAGTCATACTTACTTTAGCTTGGAAAGTTGTCATCTTGATGCATTGGACTCCAGCCGGGTCCGCCAAGGACAAATGGCACTTAGCTGATGACACCGCCAGCTTTGAGAAATGTTTTATCACCAGCAGGAAAGGGAAAGAAATGTCCCAGTAGCTAGCCTCTGCTTGCTTACATTTGGTTATCTAAATAATCTCGGGGACGGGGAAAAAGGTGCATTGATATTGATTTCCTGCTGTTGTGGCAAGGTTAATGAAAAGGGTGCTGCGAGAAAAGCAGAGAAGGTGCTCCCTCACGGGGCTTTTATGATTGTCCCTCCATACTCTCCCCAAGGCCAAGTAGCTTCATACTGCTTAGGACAAGACAGGCCTGCAGCAGGGAGACAGGATGTGTTTGTTTTTCTGTGGAGTCAAAGCATTCTGCGAATAAAAGTGATTCATTGTCTGAAGTGCACCAGTGTCAGGAAAGGGAAAAGGTGTGCATATGTTTACAGCAACAGTGCTTTTGCTGTACCGGTTATGTGTCTTGGGACAAGTTCCCCCCATAGTTTGCAACTCAAAGACCATCTTAAAGTGTGTGTGTGTGTGTGTACTTTATCTGTCTGTGTGTTGAGCGTTTGAAGCCATTGTAGGGATGCGGGAGGCCCAAAGTGTTCTCCAGATGTCCCCGCACGATACTGCTCGGGATGCTGCCTGCATTATAATGAATAAGGCGGAGGGAGAATAAATGCAGGAGTTAAACAGTGTCCATAAACACAAAAGAGCAGAGCAAGAAAACAAAACAATCTATGAATCTGCTGCCTGCTCTGCCAGCCTTGCCTCATTTGTCAGACGCCCAGTGATTCTAATCATATTGTTAGGGTTGAGGAGGTGGCACTGATTTAAATCAGCATGCCACCTCATTGGGTGAAGGTGATTAGCTTGGGTGTTCCAGCTGATTGTAATTGGGTTGCATGTGATTGGAGGGATTCCATATACCCTGAAGATTTGAGCTCAGTGTGTGTATACTAGATGTGCATACATAACTAGGCATATAGAGGTGTCTTTTTTTTCTTTTTTCCTGTTGTTCACTGTACACTGTGAGCTGATGAGATATTAGCAGACAGCTCGTATCAAACCCTGCAGCACAATATCTGTAGCCTAAAGCTATTTATCACAGATGGTGCTTGATCTCTTATTTGTACAGTTTGATTTCAGTTGATAACTTGATAAGCTAGTGCTGAAAAGATAATGGACAATGGACAGAAAAGTAGTTGGCGACAGTTTTGATAATCAATAGTCATTTATCAAGGAAAAATGCCAAACATTCTCTGGTTTTAGCTGCTCAAATGTGAGCACTTGCTGCCTTAAATTTTGTGATATAGTTGTAAATTGAATGTCTTTGTAATAGGTCATATAAATCTGTGACTTTATTGTTCAGTTTTAGGTGGATGTTGCCCTCTGTAAAACCTCTCAGCTTTATTCTGGCAGCTGTGGCCACTGTACTCAGGTAGCTTCATATCTCTCTGTCACTATGCTCTGCACAAGGATAGATCTTCGGCTGTGACAATAACAGGGAGATGAGCCAGAGTTGTGTGCATGTGTCTGTGTGTGAGTGTGTATGTGTGTATAAAGTGACACATTCTGTGGGCTAGTGAAAAGACCTAGAGCTGATGGCAGACCTCCAAACACCAGTGAACAGAAGGGGAAAGAGACATTCCATTATGCTGCTTTCACTGTTTCATCTTAGGCTGGGGCTGTTAGGATGTAGGTTGTACTTGGAGTAGGCCCCATGCATTCATCTAATTAGTGACATTTTTTTGTTGGATTGTGACTATGAAACTCTTTATGACTCCTCTGGATTAGAATCAACTGTCGAACCTCACCTGTGCAGAGGCTAGCAGTCTTAGACATTCATCTATAAATATCAGAATATTTGCCCTTTTGTTATAATGACAGACTTGAACAGAAGATGTGAAAATACTGTACGTTGGAATGATTTGAACGAGGGAAAACCGTATGTAGTAGATGTATCATCAAATTCACGTGGAGATCTGCCTATTTAGTTTTTGAGCAAACTGCTGCATGTTAAACAGAAGAAACCGTGTCAAGGAATGATTGATATGCTGTGAACTACTGTATATATTGGTACCCATGAAAATTGATTGGCTCATTTTAAGATTATTTTTAGTTATTTCTGCTTTATTTAGATAGTGCCAGCTGAGGAGAGACATGAAAGGCAGGGGAGAGAGTTAGGGGATGACATGCAGCAAACGGCCTGGGCCGGTGCGGTAAGAACTCAGCTTTGATACATGGTACGCACACTACCAGGTGAGCTACCAGGGCGCTGCCTAAGAAATGATGTTAAGTCTTTTTTTAAGGAACATAGGTAAGTGGGTGTAGTTAATAAATAAACCAGAGGGTAACAAAATAACAACCCAATGTCTTTTCACAGAACTTTGTGTCCAGCATATTATTTAGGTTATCAGGACACATTATGCACTATACAAGTCTTGCATAAACACACCTGGTCAAAGAACTCATCCATATTCATATTTTGGGAAGAATTAGTACACAAAAAAAAGTTTTTTTTTGTGAGTGCAATCTTGAATTTCTAATGTATTTTTGTCCCCTTTAGTAACCTGCGATTCCTGATGATAGCTTTGGCCTATGCAGTCCCCACAGGAGTGATTGCTGGCTGGACGGGAGTCCTCGACATGGTCCTTACACCAGCCAAAGTCAGCCAGGTAGGCAGCAAACACACACAACAGAATAAGATATCAGCTTTAATCTTGTTAATGTATTAGATTTGAATAAGGAAGCACGTCAGAAAACCAAGGTCACTAACAACCCTGAATATAGTAAGTATGGGCAGACATTTTTTTTCGGTGCACATTTTCCAAAAATATGTTTCTGTAGAGGATCATTCCAAACACCATGCCATCAAAAAGGTACAGTTCTTAGTCAGTATTTTGACTGACTTTTGTGAAAATGTGTAGACAAGGTCAGCACTTCTTCTGCCCAACACTCTAGTTTCCATCTTGGTTACTCTTTAGGTGGACAAGTAAGAATAGAGGAATCTTGTATTCCTGCATAAAAACGAAGCAGCACGAGTAGCTCGCCATTTGCCAGGTTTGATTTTCCCATTTTGAAAACCTCCACTATGCCAGCAATTTGCAAAGCTTTTCACATGTGTAACCCACTCAGATGAACAATGTGATGAATAGCTGGTAAGGTATCTCTCCAGTCTCATGGTTGCATCTTGAAATACAGAAACTCTTAATGCCTCCAGAGAGTGAGGCCTGTTATTGTACAGGTGATGCTCTTTATTGTCAATGCACAGAAAATATGCATTGCATTTTAAAGCAGACGTGAAATACTGGACATGTTAAGGAACAATTAGCCCCAATGCTCCTGTACTAACATGAGAAGTGTATTTCAGTATAGAGGGCCTCCAGACAGCTTAAATTGGTCTTATGCTCTTGTGAATAGACTTTAAAATTCAAAAACACTGTCCCTCGCCACACAAAAACAGATTCAGTCATATTTCAAGGAACCTAAAAATAGGAAAGAGGGAAATGATGATTCATCTTGGCGCAATTATTTTCTCTCTTTTTCTGTTTTCTACTCATTGAACCTACTCAGAGCTTCTGTCCATCTATTGTGAAGAGCCGAATCAATTGCACTTCACCATTTGCATGCCTGCTCGCCATCTTCAGTCTGAGACAGACCAAAGAGGAAGACAAGTTGAGTGGGGCTGGGAGTGTGGTGTAGGTTGGAGAAAAAGCTCTGTATAGTTTGCATCTTCCAGGTCTCTACACAGCAGTATGTCAAAAGACAAAGGGAAAATCTTTTCAAGGTTATCATCAGACAGGTGCTGCTGGAGAGGAGATCACACAGAGGAGAGCGGAGGATGAGACACTTCTCGTCACACCTCTATCTTTATACCTCAGTGAAGAGGTAGCAGAGCGCATACCGAATTGTTCTTAGATTTCATTTGATAGATTTTTTTCTCTCTTCCACATTTCTTTTATCCATGCTAGTTAAGAAGATAAAAAGTGTGTTAAGAATAAAAGTGTGTTGCAATGAGGTGAGCTACGTTACAGGATATCCCCTGGGTACAAAACTTTGAGCTTAAAAAATGAAACAAGATAGTGGTGCATCTAAACATGGTGAGGTGGAGGAGTAATAACGCAGCAGAAGATTTCTGAAATTTGTCTTTGTTCTTCGGGTGTGGAGATGTTTGTTCTTAAAGTCAGGTTGAACTGAGGAAAAGCAAATACTGCATCTTCTTTTTCTTTAAGTTCACTATAAACCCACAGACCCAAATCGTAACTTTAACTCATCCAGTTTTCCTATGTGCTGTAAGCTTTGTTGATTCTATCAGATCCAAAAACAGTGCAGAAAGATGCTGTTCAGGGAGTGAAATGAGCATTTCATTAAAAAAAAACACAAGATGTGATCTATGTACACCTTTTTCCTCGTTCTATTCCAAAACTCCAACATCCATGCATTTTCATTTGAACAAAATGTTTTTGCTTTGCTCTGTTCCCTTACTCTTTTATTATCTTTCTCTCATCCCTGAAGAATGTTATCGAGTCTGACTGTTTCCCTGGTAATTTAAAGTATGCAGTAAGAGCCTCAGGCCAAGGCTCAATGCATTAATAGCAAGAGAGCAATTTCATACTTTCTATTAATTTCCTCATGCTTTCCAATAATTTGCTCATTTTGGTGCAAGTGGGTGGTTACATGGAGGTGTTACTCTCAAAAAAGATGTGTATACCTTGGTACTCCTTTCCATTGCTGATAACTGCTACATTGTACTGCTACCAATGCAATGTGTCAGTCTGTTATGATACAAAGTGTACCTCCAGTTAGCGGTATCTATGCAGCCCAGATCCTGCTCCAAATGGGTAAGTATGCTCATTTTTTGCCTAAGTGCACCACTTTTATCCTGCCTCGCTCTCTTTGTGCTCACAGACGACATTGGGATCTGATGTAATGTATCCCATCTTCCACCCATCTTGGTTTATTTCTACTGTCTGTCCTAGTTGCAGGTTTCTGCCTACTTTTGGCAGAAGGTCTCCTTTCCTGTCCATCTCTTATCCCTCTCATAGCAGCAGGTATACTCATTTCCAATAAAGACCTCAGATGTCAAATACTGTTTTCAGTCTTGTAAAGTGCATACATTTGACAAGCTTGCTCTACCTCTGCTTCATGCAGTCATTTATTCTTAGTCTGTTTCCAGATCTCGCTTCATCTCTCCTCTCTATACCCTCTGTTGATCTTTGTCAGCATTTTTCTTTCAGATGTTTTTTCAGGGTTCTTCTCCAAAAATAAATATCTGTTTTCTCAGCTAGCCATGCAGTCTGATTGAGAGGTGACCATGGCTGCTGTGGGGCAGCAGGAGCAGTTGTCATCCGATGAGACAAATGTTGCTACCTACTTTCTAAGACTAGAGTGGAAAAACAAATACTACTCATTCTACAGCAGAGGGTCCTAAAATGATTGTATTAGTAAAAAGGCCTGATTAACATCATGATGGCAAAAGAAACATGCCCTGCAGATGACAAAAACTGTTCCAGCACCTAGCCAGCTCTCTGGTTACAGCTGTCATGCTAAGATTTCAGGAGTTTACTAAATATGGCCCCATAAATGCACCGGGGGTGTTTAACAGCTTGCAAGGATTGATTCAGTAAATGAAAGGCAGAGGGGCAAAGGCACGCAGGGATCAGCTGCCTGGCAAACGGTGCAGCAGGAGGTGATGTGGTGATCTGACTAAAGCTAGGCTACGAAACTTAGCAAGGTTTTCGGTGATGCTGAAACTGTATTAACTTGAGGGTGACTACACATTAGGGTTTCTTAAGGTACATGGACATGGATTTCCAACTAGTTTTAATGTTTGTAGCTTCATAAATGCAAGTCCTGTATGAACATAAATGGAATTTCATCAACCAGCAAAACATACAGTGAACATACAGTGAGTTAAACATGGTCACTCACAGCATCTGTAACCTCACCCATAGGATTCTGAACCCTGGAGTTGAGTTTAACTCTTGCATCTGACTTGAAAATATATATTTAGGAAACATTGTGCATCCTGGGTGAAGCTGTGAGAAAGAGTGAGTGGCAACTACAATTGCTGCGTGTTAAAGCCTATTGCTGTGCCCCAAACCATCTTTTCAGCCCTAGCTCTTGTTTTGGAGACAATCTTGATTTTGAGTGCAAGACAAACACCAGGGAGAGACACTAAGTGAAGAAAGGCAAAGGTGGTATAGTTACAGATTCAAGCACCTTTTGGGGGACACTTGTTTACTTCATATTGACATGGTATTTCAAAGGAGTGACCTTGCCTGGATGAGGGAAACCAAAGTCCTTTCTTGAAGCAGAAGCCAGGGACAGTGCCTAAGGACTGGCAGATGGGGTCATAGTTTCCTTTTTTCTTTTTTCTTTTTAATTTGCCTCAGAGTTTGCTCTAGTTGTCCAGGTATGACACTACTCAGACTCCCCTGGGAAAGCTTATGCCAGGGTACTGGCTGTTTGTCGACGTAATCGGAGTGAGAGCTGTGTGCATATTCTTGGCAAGAAGTCAAGCACATTTTTAGTGGGTATTGGAGTTGATTCTGTTTTTTATTTTCATGTAAAGAATCTCTAGATAAAGAAGAGAAGTAGAGCGTGTACGGGTAATGACTTCAGGTTTGAATCTCTGCTTTTTGCCGATGATTTAGTGCTGTTGGCGTCTACCACACATTGGGCGGCTTGTAGCTGAGTATGAAGTCATTCAGATGAGAAACAGCACCTACAAGTCCAAGGCTGTAGTACTCTGCCGGTGGATATCCCCCTTTGGAGTAGGTTGGGGAGTGCGTTGCTGCCGCAAGTGAAGGAGTTCACTTCCATCCGTTAGAGTGTTTCCCAGTGAGCATGTAGCAGCCATTGGAAGTACTGCCTTTCAAGGCCTTTCCACATTGACTTCAGCCCTGCAGACACAGTGGTTGCCACTTGGTTGCGTTGCCATCCTTGTTTAAATTTGAAATAGGTTGTGTATTACTCTCAAAAGCAGTCAGTCTATCCTTCCTGCAGTTACAATATTTTTTTGACAGCATACTCTCTACTGTGTTTGTAATAAGAAGGAAGTAGGAGTTGGGGTGAGACCAGGACAAGAGCTATTCAAACAAAAAAGGCCAGTGAAAGTATAAATGGTCAGTCAAAGGCTAAAGTGTATAACTCTTGGTTTGGATCTGATTTGCAATCGGGATAGTATAGGATCTTGTAAAAGCACTGCACTCCTGTGGCTTGAATGCCTACTGTGTCAGCTCTGCTGGGGGAAATTTGCTAGACCTGCAGACAGAAGGATTGAGCTCCGAGCTTAGCATCACCATAATGAGGATGACTCAGGAAACAGGTGCCTTACGGCTTACGGTGCTCATCAGTCATATCTAATTGTTTCCTTAATGGAAAGTAGCCATTTAGAATTCACAGAACTAGAAGACTGATCCAAAGTAAGGATAAGGTCTTTGATTATTGGCTTAAAATGGCTTATAACAAAAGAGAGAGAGAGACTTAGGGAAAATAAACACATTAAGGTGTCAAGAGCCTTGAGTCCTGGCTTTCCCTACCCTAACACCATCTCCAACTTACTGACACAATCGCAATATAGCAGACGTGATTAAGCTTCAAATCTGGCCTTTTTAGGGTTCCAAGACACTAAAAATATTGCAGTTAATTAACTTGCCACCCACACATGAAACGTAGTAATTTGCATCTCAGAATTGGCTTTGCAAGCAATTTGTGTTTAGCTTCCTAAGTTGGTGCACAAACAGATGTGACATTATACGCTTTAAGAACCCTTACACTGGTGCTGCACAGCCTACATAGATAATAGCAGTTATAGGTGCCATGGGGTTGTGGGTGTGGGTCTTCATTTACTGGGGGAGGGGGTGGCAAACAAGAGATGGGTGCCTTTTAGCTTCTTACAGAAGGCTGACCCACACAGAAAACTCAGAGGAGTGTAATTTAGATAAAATATAATGACATTTTGACATTCATCACTTACTAAGCCAGAATACATTTTAAATGTAATAACTTTGATAGTCCACTTTTCTTCATTATAGACTTTCCTGACAGGTCGCTGCAGAGTATGATTAAGCAAAAAGCACCAGATCCTACTTTAGATTCTGCCCCCTTGCTGTCTCATCTTCCATCTGGTTGGATTTGGTTGAATGTGAGTTATTGCCTCGGGGAGATTGATGGGAACCAAACACCTTCATTGGCACTCGGAGACGTTCTCGCCTGGGTGCCACACACTGATTGGTTTTGTGTGTGTGTGTGTGTGCGCGCGCACACGCGTGCACACACGCACACGTGCTGAACTTTACCTCATATTGATTCTGCTGCAGTCCCTTGGCCATAACATCCTTTCTCCTGACTTTAAGGCCAAGTGTATGCATTGGCCTTCATCTGTGTAAATAATAAAGGACAACAATCGTACACACATACACACACAGCTGTTAT
Source organism: Siniperca chuatsi (assembly GCF_020085105.1). NCBI lineage: Eukaryota > Metazoa > Chordata > Actinopteri > Centrarchiformes > Sinipercidae > Siniperca > Siniperca chuatsi. The sequence goes on from NC_058053.1 coordinate 22,388,265, forward strand.
ATATATATATATATATATATATATATATATATATATATATATATATATATATATATATATATATATATATATATATATATATAGCAATGCTGCCTGGCAATTTACCAGACACAGTGATTGACAGGCCTCGGCAGCCTTCAGACACTTAGTGCCTGCTCTCTGTCTAGCTCTGTCCTCACAGTCACGGACTGCATGTTGAACACTGAATAACCTTCTCTTCACTTCTCCTTTTCTCTTGGGTCTTACCTTCTTCCCTTCTACCCCACCATCCCCTGTTCTTTTCTAACACACAGGTGGACGCAGGTTGGATTGGTTTCTGGTCGACTGTTGGTGGATGTGTGTTTGGAGTAGCAATGGCCAGGTAAGCAACTGTATACCTAGCTGTTGTTATTATGTGACTGTCACATGGTGTGATCATTGAATATGGTTTTAAGGTGAAAAGGAAGTAGTAAGGTAAGATTGTCCAAACAAGCCCAGACTACTAAGAGGGAACATAAATGAAGTGCTTGCCTGGTTCCAGACCTCTGAATTGCCCTCCACACCTAATTTTCTCAAAGTTTAAGTGAAAACAAAATGACAATTCAGTCTGATTATCAAGCTAATAACATCCAGCTCAGTGAAAACTCGATGGACCTGGTGAGGAATCAAATAGAAAAGTGACTTTATATGGACTTTTCTCTCTCTCAATTTTTCTTAACTTTTTATCTTGTAAAATACTGAATAGTTTTACATCTTCACATTTGTAAAAATTATGCAAATGAAACACACTGAGAGGGAAAAATCACTCTTCAACGGCTCACAATGCATACACAAGTCAGTAGACATTGCCACTGCACTGACTTAAATATGTTTTCAACTTCAAGATTTCTGGCCCTTTTAAAAGAAAAAAAAAGAGGAAATAGCACATGAATACATGGAGATCAGTGGAAACAACACGCAAGTCAGTTTTTTTTTAACACCTCTGCAACTTTAATACAAACAGGACAGTTGACACACTGTCAAACCATCTGTTGCAGGAATTAATGTACTTCTGGCATAACATAACACAAAAGACAGTTGTGAACAAAGTGCCTTTTACTTTATAAAGCATGGGTATAATCAATTGATGTTCTGTTTGATAGCTATGCCGACTATGCCTCTGCTACCTGACAAACAAGATTATAAACTAGTACCTTTAAATTTTCCTCACAGTGGAATTACTCTGGTCACTCGGTATACATGCATATTGTATTTAAGTGTATCCCCCTGACACTAGGAAAGCTGTACTGTTTATAACATTATTAGTAACTAATAAGTCTCATGTAGAGCACGGTTGAGGGTTGAATTGAGGTAAAAGAGGGGGCCTCTCTCTTGCTCTCCTAATCTCATCTACTCTCGTTTAATATATGATCCGAATCCAGCGACATTGTGATAGAGTGAGGGAAATAGATGCTAATGCAACAGCCACTTCACCTCCATTGATGGATAGGGAGCCACATCGCGAACACAAAGTGTGGAGTCTGCAAAAGCGAGGGATTCATTCCTGCTCTGACGGATATGTTTATCGCAGGCTAAGGCCCAATCAGCACTTCTAGGCAGGCCCACTGTTTTCTTAAAGTTGTAATCAGGGAAATGAGCCCATAACTCCCACTGTTAATCAATGAAGCTGTTTGCAGCACGAGATGAAAGTGTATGTAAACAGAGCTGTTGATTTATTGGTGCTGATTACATAGACTCAGTCAGTAGAGGGATGGATTAGTCTCTCTTTGGTGCAACAGTTGATAGTTAAATGAAATTCAGCTCTAACAATTGGCCGCATGTCATTTGCTCTTTGTGCAACTGTTTGAATGTGCTAAACATGGTTGGAAGGGTTTGGGGATGAACTTATCTTAGTCTCTGATCATGCCAGTGAGTTGTGTTCAGTGGGTAATAAAAACACACACATATTGACTTGAAAAATGAGTGATCACAGAAACATGCATTATAGATTTTAGTAGTTTATTCAGCTTAGTTTTCCTCACCGACACTTTTACCCAGCAGCTAGGAAGCAAGACACGGGAACGTCTAAATGGAGGAGCTGCAGCGTTTATTCATGGGCAAACTGTAACCTACACTGTACATTTACTGCACATTCACTAGACAACTTGTCTAGTGGCAGTAGTACTTCTCTGCTAACCTGTCCCTCTGCTCCAACACCTGTCTGCAGTCACTGTCACTCTCTCTCTCGCTCACCCACAAACTCACTACACACTGCCCTGTTCCTTAAAGGAGCCACGCTACACTTATAACAAATAGGGAGGAAAAGTAAAGAAATACTGGGTGAGTAGGTGAGGGTGGATGGGAATGCATAAATTATAGACTTAGCTGGCTCAGGTTGGAGTAGTCTAAGTGAAAGTTGATACACTTTGTTTTCCAAAAGTAGTTATACAACTTTACACATTTCATTACTTCATTATTATTTTCTCAGAATTTTAAAGTCAGATTTTTTGTTATCATTTCACCATACACCTTTATATTGTACATCTATGTTGTAATGATATTGCCTGATTGACCAGGTCATTCACAACAGGGAGCAGATATTCCCATTAATTATCATCAGTCACTGGGCTGATTGCTTTTTTTCTCACTTCTTCTGGTTTTTTCACTTGATTGGTGACGTCCATTGGGAGATGAGCCCCTAGATGCAATCCGACTTGAGTCCTTTGAATAGAGAAGTGTTTTAAAACAGCAGAAACAGAAGAAAATCAGCAGTATCTTTAATAGCTTCTTTCTCCCTCTACTCACTTAAAACTAAATGCTGCCTCTCTCTCCTTTTTCCTTCTCCTTCTTCATCAACTTGCTGCAATATGGCATCATTAGATACATTCCCTGGAAAGCTTGTGGTAATGAACTGAGCAGAGAGCTGAGCAGAGAGCAATCTTTGTCCCTTGTCTCACCCACTAGCAGCCCTTGAGATGTTAATGCCGTCCGTCTCCCTCCAGCTAGCACAATACTGTGCCAATGCTGAGCACAGTTTGCCACAGGGGGCAGAAAATGGCCCCCCTTTAAATGCTTTTTGTGCCGCAGGTGTTGCAGTTTCACATTTTAAGTGGCTTATACTCCTGTAAAGCTGAATTTCTTGGGGGGTTAGTACTTGCCCTTTGCCAAAAAAACACTGGCTGCTTGCAAACATTTCATTGCCTGTGTCTTGCCGCTGGATAGTTGAATGGCAGGGAGCTTGATGCAGCAGGTTCAATTAGTGGTGGATGCTCCAAGGTGCGGCACCCGTCATGGAAACATTTGACAAACAATCTGGCGGCTGTTTAATTGTGTGGCCCAGACAGAAGCTGACTGGATGACAGTGGCACACTGTTCGCTGTTTTTCACAGATTGAGGAGGGTGGAAAGAATAACTAACAAGCATCCCTCATTATCTTCCCATTACAAGTCCCAGGAAAAGACAGGGAGAGGGGGTGAGGGAGGATGAGGTGACAGAAAACAGAACCAGATTATTCTCCTTCGTCACAAAGGTCTGAGCCAGACAACACTCCAGGTTAATAAGATGAGATAGAGCATACACAAATGAGTATCAGCCACTGCCTAATTTGTTTTGCCTGCAAACAGGAACAATCTGTGATTGCAAGTTGGTCATCATATTATACCGTCTACACGTATTTGGTTATTTAATGTGTCCCTCACTAAAAACATAGACAGGCCTATTTGATAATATCATACTGTTGATGATATGTCATCATTCCCCGCAGGCACTGGGAGAGCAGAAAATGTAATCTGATTCTACATCACTTAAATGATGCTATCTTTATGGCCAATAAATCCTGTTAGAGTAGTGTAAAAGATAGGCTTTTAATTCTGACTTTACCTCATGAAATGACATGACCCTCTTTACTCATTGAGTAGAGAAACAGCGCTCTGAATTACATTACTGGAGACATGCAAACCTTTATGGCAAAGTGTTTTCTTGTTCAATATTATTCAGTATTTTTCTTATTGTCAACAAATCCTATGGAGAAAAAAAAAACAAAACCAACAAAGTATTTTAATACTTTCCGACTCTACCCTGTTTGTGGCAAGCCCCTTTGTTTCTACTAAGGACGTAAAACAGTGACGTGCATTTTTACAAAAGGTGCAGTAATTTCTTTAAGCCGCTGGTCCCTGTAGTTTTTAACAAATGTTACTAAAATAGGAGTAAATAAAGCATTTGTTGGGGAATATTTTCAGCCATGGATTAATTTGCCTTTGATTCTCTAATGAATATTTGCAGCAGCAGGATGGTGTATGTGGGATTGACTCAAAATATACTTCGGTGTCCATGTTCATGGTAATTATAGAACATTTCACCCAGTGCAACAGTGTGGCTTATTGATGTGTTTTTAATATTTTTTGGACAACATTCGAGTTCTGTAGCTCAGGAATAAGGTACTGTATATCAGGCTTGACTACACCGGCATTACTTGTTAGTAGCATTGACTGTTGGGCTTGGTCTTCATAGAATTTGTTGACAGTAAGAAAAACACAGAATATCGCTGGACTTATGATGATAGGATATTTATATTGCTATTGGTCAACCTTTAAGTCAGTGGTTTTCAAAACCCAAACTCTGCTCAGTTGTATTAGTTTAATTTAAACTTTGTCCAAGCTCTTAATCAAGTGGGGACCACCAGAGTTAGTATAGGAAATAAGCTACTTATGGTGTTTCTGCCAAGAGAATCAGATTGGAATTGATACAGGAGAGTAGCCTGTGATCCGCCCCGCAAAGAGATGAGGGCTTGGCTGGGTGAAGGCTAAGAATTTCGTCCATCTCTGGCACCAGTGGTGGTTGAAGGATTGTGGATGTGAGCCAGTCAGTGGCAGATGGGTAATGCAGATTTTAGGGGTGAAGCTGTGGGCAGAGAAACATCTCTATGTAGTGGCAAGTCCTTGGCCCTCTGACTAGACTGCCTTTTCCAGTGCAACCAGCTCTTTCTTGTAAACAGAAATGACTACTTCAGATCTATTTATCAGAAAAGACAAAATCCATTGTGTTATCCCATGTTACTCTTAGCCTGCTCTAAATTCTCTCACACTGATGTGGAGTCCAAAGGTAGGAATTCAGAATGTAGCTGATGTCCTGTGAACACAGAGGTAATGTGTTGGGGCTGTGAAAGACAGCTCATGAAATTCCAGGAGACATTGATGTCATCTGAAAATGAGTGTGGTGGAAGTAGAAAAGTTCTCATTATCCATCCAAAGGATGATTTCCCTCATCCCCCGGCCCTCTGCATACTGACAGAACTTCACAACCTGGCTGAACTAATCAGCCATTTCCAACACTTGTTTTTTTATTCAATTTTTATTTTATTCAAGTTCATTGTCAAGTTCAGCCCTCTTTTCTCAAGCATCGTGTCTGTGAGCAACAAAACAAAAGTAATTAGTGTCTGTCTTTGCTACAGGCTTCTGTAGCTTCATCTAATCTTTCACAAGCATACATGCATGCATACCCAGAGGACCGGAGAGGAGTTAATGAACTATGAGGGTTTAGAAAGGGCTACAAAGAGAAACCACAGTGCTCAAGAGAGTTTGGGAATGGCCCAATGGCTTGTCTTCCACAGTATAATACAATGCGCATCTCAAGTCCGCCTGCTTAGCTGGTGAGACAAATTGAATCAACTCTTGGAGTAGTGTCTGCTTGTGTAATGACAAGTACAACTGACGCACTCAGAATCAAATGGGAGAAGGAAATGATCAAGCCTTTCTCTGAAACAATGCATATCTCCAGTAATATATTATGATACAAGTCACAGAGGAAGCAGACATTTAGAAATTGCATAGCTGCTCATCGTGTCTGAAGCAGCTGTCTTTACTCACTTCAGTAATCTTGTCTGCTCTTTGTTCTGGTGTATTTCAGGATCAGTATCTTGAATATGTTGTACTTTGCCTGAGTGTTTTTACTAAATTGATAATCCTCCTTTCTCCCCCCTTCCTTTCACCCACCCCCAGGTTTGCAGACTCTATTCGGGGGATGCTGAAGCTGATTCTGGTGCTGATGCTGGCAGGAGCCTCACTGTCCTCTACCTGGTTCACACTAACTTGTCTGAGCAGAGTCACTCACCTCCCCTCTACTGCAGGTGGGTCCACAGCAGTATCACTGTCAAGGTGACATTGTATACAGGCAGTGCAGCTGGGAGACTCTGATACAACCCAGAGCCAAAATAAATTCAGTGGGCAGTTCAGGGGTCTTTTTCAGATTTATTTGCAAAATACAGGACAATCCACTCTGAACTATTCTATGGATTACTTGAAGACCCGACCACAGGTGTGTTTTCTATGTATTGAAGCTTAGTTCATACAGTCCAGTGTGTAAGTGTTTGTACAGTGAAACATCATATGTTGTGTTGGATCTGTATTTTATGTATTATATTTAATGTGTTGGATTTTAAATTTAACAGTGATTATGAGGTTAAAGTGCTGACTTTCAGATTGAATTTGAAAGTGTTCACATCCACATCAGATGAACAGTGTTGGAATTGTAGCGCCAAAGGGATCGAAAGTTAAACACAAACTAAGAAAAAATCACCATATTTAAAGGTACCCTGTGGAGTTTATGTGTAAACAAACACGGTTTACATTCAGTGTCACAGAAACACATTATGTGTTTCTTTGAAGCCTGTCATTGCTCCATAGCACTACTATTGGTCAAAAACTCCACACCCTTTATGCTGTTGAAAATCCTTTGCAGTCAAAAACTGTCTGAAGTCTACGGCCCACAGACATCAGCAGACTCCTGCTTTCGTCCCTGGTGGTGCTCTATCAGGCGTGTCCTGCAACCAGCTTCACGTCTTGCTTGTTTCGGAGCCTTTTTTCCTTCAATCTGGTCCTCAGAAAACAAAAACACAATCAGCTGGATCTAGGTATTGTGACACTCAAGAACATTTCACTGTTTGGGCCTAAAAACTCCATGGCTGCCTTGTCTGTATTGGGGGACTATGTATAAAAGGTGTCATACACTGTTCACCCAGTATGGATGTAAACATCCTCAAACACGATGAACGCATTAGGTCACCACTTAAACCATTACTGCTTCATTTCAAGTGTTGGGGTACAGAGCCAAAACGATAAAAAGTCTCACTTTCCAAGCACTTACAGACTGCACTGTATATTTGGTACATATTCAGTAGAACCAATCCATTAGTAGACGTCAGTGATAAACCCATTAGGGACATTAGTGGACTTAGCTGCCTTTTCCTAAGCCAAACCAATAAGCATACCAGCATGTCATTCAGAGCCACTGATTGTAGCCATCATCATCCATCATCATTCTCCAGACCCTGGCACTGCTCTCTGTCTATCTCACATCCTCTTATCCCACACACTGGCAGTCTGCAGCAGCCAGGCTCCAACCTCGTTCATCCACCTGGCATATCATACAAGAGGATAGAGTGATACTGCAACAGAATCTGCCAAAACACCTCATTATACCAGTGTGGGATGGTCAGGACACACACAGATCTAACTACAGAGTTATCTGCAGTTTGTGAACAAGTGACCAGTCTTTTGAAAAATAAAAATCTTTAAATAATTTGCATAGTTGTGCGTTTTGGTTTTACTGTGGTCCTATCTAAAGGCCTTGACATGTGCTGTGACACTGTTAATTCTGGCCACTTGACAGGTGATTCTGATTCCTCCATGGCAGATAAACACGTTACACACTCTACTAGCCATCCGAAAGCTCCTGTGGGTCGGACGAAAGAAGCAGTATTTCACTATTTTCTGAAATTTTATAGACCAAAAGATTGAAATATTAATCAAGAAAATTATCTGCAGATTAATCAATAATGGAAATAATTGTTAGTTATTAGACCCCCAATATAATTTCTAGAAAAAACATTGTCCTGACTATAGGCCAACGAGGTACATCCCATGTTCCTCTGCTGCTGTTCTCACCACAGGTCTTCCTTCCTACAAGGGATCTCCCACTGCCTACTGGGAATTGGTGCCAGATAGCCTAATTCAATAACGTGAGGGGAAAAGTGCAGTGGTTGAAGCACTCTTAAGTGTTTGATATCAGTGCTTCATTAGGGTTGAATAAAGACGAACAGGGGAGAAGGCTGCCTTTGATGGCTGCATGAGTGGCTCCTGAGTTCCCCATCACAGGCAGGCAGGCATGCACATGAGGGCCCTCTGAGGCATTGTGATTAAAGGGACGTGCAGGCTAATGGGTAGCTCATTTGGACCAATCTGCTGTGATAAGGGAGATGGAGGGTGCCGTGATGCTCCAGAGGTGACGGCTTAATCTCTCCACACATCCACTCTAATACACATTCACACATTTTACTTTAGTCCCCAGCCAAAGGACTGCAGCTGAGACTAAACCCTGAGCTGGCCAAACATACTGAACGCTTTCTGATTGCTCTGCAGACATGAACACACAAACACACACATGTATGTTGTAGCAAGAAGCCTATATTACACAAACCTTTGCAAAAGAGGTTAATTGTGGGAAATAGATTGAGCCAGTCAGCACATCATGATTTTAAATAAAAAAATGTACTATACTGAATTTTAATTAAATTTTTTTTCAATTCAACCAAGAAGTGCACCCAAATTAAACCAGCAGCAGCCAGCTTGGACAGTAACATTCTCGGCATGCTTGAGGAGCAAATAAGACACGCTGTTTACTGCATGCTTGAGGAGCAAATAAGACAAGCTGTTTACTATGTGGACATCTGCACATTTTGGCAAAAGAATCAGAGATTAGATTTTAATATACTGTAGAATCCTGAGTGTGCAAGTAAACTAAAAACAGCAAAATATTACAAAAGAAATTCAAATTTAATTGCTCACAGTGCCATCAAAATGTTCTTGTGACACCTGATGACAGGGAGGAAAGTCTCTCTTTTTGGGGATGGAGGGGTCTTTTTTGCCTTTATTTGATACTGCAGAAGATAGACAGGAAAGGGGGAGATGACATGCAGCAAAAGGCTATGGGGCTGGACTTGAACCCAGGCTGCTGCGGTAAGGACTCCTCCTTGGTATATGGTGCACACGCTCTACCAGGTGAGCTACCAGGGCGCCCCCGCACGTCCCTCTTTATGGAGTGTTATAAGTAGGGCTGGATATCAAACGTTCTTGGTTTTTTTGTTCATAGAGAATCAAACATTGTTGTAGTACCGAAGGTGACAGGGAATGCTTGGTCAGATTCATAACCTTAAAACATGAAATAGGACTGTGATATAAACAAAGGAAGTAAGCCAGAAACACACAGTTCAAACAACAAACTTGACAAATTCAACATGTGACACTGTAGACCAGGTGAAGGTGAAGGCGATGGTGGAGTTGGGGGAGATGTGACATGATGTTGTGGTTGATAGATCCATACACCTACGGTATTTTGGTTTTGTCTCTGGTAAATTGCTACCTTAAAGGGTGGCATTCTAATTGAAATGTTGTTTCAGGATGAGGGTTCATCATACACTCTGGTGCTGCTGAGAACAAATGTTGCAGTAGGAAGCTGTGGAAGGTGTTCCATAAACCTGACCAGTATGCCATCCTTTTACATCACAGTTTCCAATCAAACTGTAACTTATTGTTGTTCTACTGTTTATTTTGCCCTTTCGCAGCCATCCTGTACACATCCTGCATCCTGGTGGGCATTTTCATTAACAGCAGTGTGCCAATATTCTTCGAGCTTTTCATCGAGACAGTGTACCCGGTCCCTGAAGGCATCACCTGTGGAGTGGTCACTTTCCTGGGGAACCTGGTCACCGGTCTGCTCCTCTTCTTCCTCACTTTTTACTGTACAGGTAAGAGAGGAGTACTGCATGTATACAAATGGGGAAACAATATGTGATGAAATCCGGTTGTTGTAGTACTCTTTCAAAATATAAATGCTTTTGTTCATTCTTTTGTACCGTACCCACTAGTCTCTATTTAGTGTCATGGTGTTAGGGTTATGCCACTTAAATATTTCTTTTGTATTTCTTATTATTGTCAAAGAAAAAGTCCAAACCCTGTGAAGTTTTTGGTCCATTCAGGAGCTTTCTGTCCGCCTGCAGGTTTCCCCACCTCCCAAAAGCCACAGGCTCCATTGCATTCAAAAATCCATTTCAAGCCCTGCAGATGCTGCCGATAAAAGGCAAATTAGGTTACAATGCAATTGACACATTCAGCACAGAGAAAGAAAACTCCCTATTGTAATTTAGCCTCAGATTTATCTTTGAGTTGGCTGCCTGGCAGAGTTTGATATTATAATTTAGGCTCACAGCAGAGAGGACAGCATGTCATCTGCTTCTCTTCTGCCTCTGCAGATTTCATAGGAGAAAGCAAAATCATAAGTAAACCAAGCTCTGTCATCCATCCTGTGTGCGTGAGTGAGAGTGTTTTTCTGTGTACATGTGTGTATGTTGGTGTGTACTCAGGACCATGTTTTGTTACACAAGTCCAGCTCCGCTGTGATCTTTGCCCGCCTGTCTTCGGTTTCATTAACCTTCTCTGTAAGTCTGGCTACATCACAGCAACGATCGGCTGGCATGATGGCTCCATCTCCTACACACACTCCTACCCTGTTTGTTTGTGTAAATATGAGATATATTTTCAGACCTTCATAAATATTCATGAGCTTCATCCTCCTCCTCTGCCAAGTCCTTCTGATTGCTACTGACAACTGCTGCCTGACAACTGTATCTTCATCCTGCCCTCTGGGTTGACATGATTCTTGTTTAACCTGAACAGCCGTCGGGCCTAGAGGCCCTCGGGGCCCACTAACCAGTACGACAGCCAGGGCACAAAACCTGCTTGTCTTGTCTAAAACATTTACATGACATACATAAGATTTTAAGGCCACAACTAACGATTATTTTCATCATGGATTATTCTGGTGATCATATTTCTGATTAAATGATTAATAGTTTGTAGTAGTAGTTTTAGGATACTATTAAGCGGGATAATCATATATTTAGATTTAAAATCTTGTTAGACTTAAGGCAAATTGCTGCACTAGTATTAAAAAAAAGAAATGCGCTTGATTCTTGAAATAAGTTGAAGGAGCCTTATTTTAAGAGGGTAGAGCCCTTAAGTGCCCCATAAGTGCACTATGCTGCTGCCACCACAGAGACCTGGTTTCAAGTTTTTCGTTAGGACAACTGGACAGAAATACAATGCAGATGCAGGTTTGGCTCAATATGTTTAACAGGTGAAGTTCGAAGGATTGAGAATGAAGCTGGAGGGATGTTAAGTGGATTAGTTCAATTTAGTTTTAGTTATTTTCACAGTAAAAAGAACAGTAGTTAAGGGAAAACTCAAACAGAAATGAAGCTGTTTGAAAATTGTGATCCAGATGACAAGCAATATATTTTGAATTGTCTGAACCGGTAGTATGTCAGTATGGTGATTAATCATAGATTAGACAGCAGTATACCAGGTGTGGATTCGCAGCGCTTTAGGTAGATGGAGCAGCTGCAGGCCAACACACACACACACATACACACAATCACAAGAGTAAGGCTCATAAAGAATACATGATGTTTCCTCTGCTCGACACTTCTCTCTGCTGTGCTGAATGATAGACTGCTTGATGTGTTTGTGTGTCTGAATGTGTTGCATGTTTTGTGTGTTACTGGTCCTCCGTCGGTGCGAACGTATGTGCTTGTTTTTGAATGCAGATGCACTGACGTGTGTGTGTGTGTGGGTGTGTACCGTGTGTGGGAGAGCCAAAGGGCATCTAAAGGGCTGAGATGGATCCTGACAACTTCCCTACGAGAATCTGAGAAGATCAAGCTGAGATGATGGAGGCTTTTGCTGGTCTTTTTCTTTTTTCTCTCTCTTTTCTTTCTCGTCAGAAAGTGCTGCAGGCATGCGGTCATTGTAATGTGAGCTTGCAGATAACTAGTGGTAGATTGCCACTACTACACACACACATCTACTTGCACAAAGTGTCTGTAGGTACCAAGTTGCTGAAGACTACTGTTCGCGCCACATCGGCAGGTAACCAACCTCTGTTTGCAGGTCAGAGCTGTTCAAGCGAGGCAATAAATCCATTTAATATAGAAATCATGATATAAGGTTCAGTATCCTTTGTATGGTGGCCAACAAGGGCAAACGCACTGCAATTCGAATGAACTGCGCATGCGCCAACATGTTGCTGTAGCTTCTGATTTCTGATTTAAGAAAACATCTTCATTAATTTGACAACACATGCACAGCATTTAGAAAACACACTGCAAATACACACAACACAGCCTAATACAGAGACGCGCTGCAAATACACATTATGAAAATGGAAGTGTGTCCAGAGGACACTAAAAAGTGTTGCACACAGCTTGTTGTTGACACGGTTTGAGACTCATGAAGATATGGAAGTCGGGTCCATGTATGATCCGTTTATGTTTATGTTGTGGGTTTCTGACTTCAGCGCCTACTGTTTTACAGTGGGCGCTGTATGTACCTCGCAAGACCTTGCAGAGCGAACAAGTGGAATTCTATCAGTAATTTTAATGATTTGTGAGGATATTTAGAGTTTAAGACATACAGTATATGTATGTCATATCCTACTACTTACTATCCTACCACCAGTGTTGACAGATGGCATGAAGCCTGCATAATAATCATATAGGCATTGTTATACCAGAAATTCACACAGTAGACAGTCTGCAGCGCGTTTGCGTAGACCAAAACCAACTATGTGTTAGTCCGACTCTCAACACTTTACAACTTTCAGATCAATTCATTGTAGATTTTGGTCATATATATGTATTTCATATATCTTATATATGTATGTGTGTGTGATCGTAAATCGTAGCCAGTGAATAAAAAAAAGTGCTGTTTCCTGTCTTGTTTGGAAATCAGCTGTGTTCTGTTCTCCTGAAGAGATCACTCCTGCAAAGATTAATTTGATTATTATGCAAATTCCCCTTGGAAGTATTCTAGTGGGCCGTCTCATTACTCTAATTTCCTCTCTGTAGTCCCATAATGGATGTGGCAAATAATATGCAGACTTCAAAACTGATAAATTCTGCATGAGCCTCGTCTTTTCAAAACCCTTTTTACCACCTGATATTGAAAATTGGCAACCCTGGCCTTTAAAGATTTCCATCTATTTCCAGTTTACAGTTCATTTTAGGGTTTTCCTTTTGGCTGCCCACTGCCTCGTTATGCATTCTGAATTATGGCTCCCTTTCCCTGTGAACGGAGAGGCGTTTATGAATTTACCTCCTTGTCCATTTTAATATCCATGAGAGGCCGGTCTTGGTTCAGTGAGCCCTACCCGGCCTCTTGACTCTGTTGTCGTGTTTTAAAAATCCCCAAAGTCTCTGAACCATATGACTCAGGAACATGAATGGAGCCTCCGGGCCATATATCTGCACTTGTCACTCCTTTTCGATTTCATCTGCTGTGTGTTTGTGTCATTTAGCGTGATGCATCGGGCAGAATACAAAGCAGCAGAGAGGTATTGTGGAGCAAAAGAGCTTCAGAGGTTTTGAGGAGGAGGAAGATGAGGGGGGAGGGGAGGGGTGGCCTTGAGTTTCCGTTCAGCTGTGAGTTGTTATAGTCTCCTGCATGGGGGTAAGCAGGGATTATTCAGCACAGAGAAATAATTGCTGCAGTTTTTGAGTCCCAAGAAGTTTTTTTTTTCCTTTCTGCTTAACTTTGCATTCTCGTCTGAAGTGACAATGCCTTTGCCGACTAACTTTTCAACCCCCCGTAAAGACTGTGGAGGTGTTTAAAAAAACAAAAACAGCCTTTCTTTGTAGAGCTCAGTCATTCCTGAGAGAATAAAAGCCTTGTTCATTTTCATTTGCTTTTTTTTTTTTTTTTTGGGAGACTTTTGAATCATGAGTGAGAAGCAACATTGACAGTAAATGAACAGCAGCACATTAACTCAGTTTACACACTTACACACACGCATACTTTGGCATATGTGTGCTGAACAAGCTGTCGATCTACAGTATCTATTTCCGCATGCATCATAATGAGAAAGTGGTCATTTTGTGATGGATGTTCTTTACACAAAGCTCATCTATGTATCTTGAGGTGTGACCCCAGCCTTTTCAACCAAAGACCGCCACCATCAAGGAGAACTGAGCCGCATTAATTATAACGCTGCATTGACCTCAATTAAGAGTGATGAAGGCCATAAGATGCCTGTCGGCCCACGTCTGTCTTCATCTGTAGCACCAATGTGCTGACAGTGGCACCTATAGTAATAGGCTGTTAATATGATGAACTATCCAATGTTCAGACTGATGTCCGCTGAATATGATCATACCGTCACAGTGAACCTGGTATAGTTAATGGCATCAGTGATCGATTGAATTGTCGTTTGTGGCTGATGTCCAGTTGTTATGGTTCAGTTAAAACTTAGCACAGCAGGTTGAATCACTTAATGTCCTCTGCTATCATCGCAATATTTTTTGTTACTATTTTTGAATACTATCTGAATACTATCTATTCTGAAAAAAATCACACTTACACTTAAAAATTTGAGAATATTTGTTTAATTGTTTTACATTTTTTGCTCAGTAAACTGTTTCTTGTACATACTCAGTTGTCCATTTGTTTCGATCAAGAAAAAAAATTCAAAAGGCAGAATAAAAGAAATTCAGATAAATAGACAAAACGCACCACAGGTCCTCTACCATATATCCACATCTGCCACATGGCATTCACAGTCACACATCTTAGCATGTTCTTTGCAGGCTCTAATTTGGATACATTAAAAAAAGAAAAAAACTTCTCCAGGTCTCACAGTGAAGACCCACTGAACGTGTCGTGACACAAGGCAAAGTTTCTCCCTGTTCATCTCCCAGGACTGATCAGTCATGTGAAAAAAAGGACTGATCAAAAGTTGAACATTTTTAATTTTATGCAAATGAGGAAAATTTGTCTCGAGGATCAGCAGTGATTTGCAAAAAACTGACAAAGAACAGGAAGTTTAGTCTTCACCTGCTGTGGATAAAAATCTGCGGAGGAGATGATTATTGCAGTTTCTTTGATTCCTCTTTTGTACGTACGTCCCTTGCCTCCACGATTACAGATACAAACAAAAATTAAGTGCCGCTTGGCACAATATGTAAATTGTCACAGGTATCCTATTAACATAATGTTTGCTCAAGAGCAAGCTGCTCTGTAGTTTGCAAGCATAGAAGGGTGGAGGCAATGTTGCACGATTTGTTCGCTTCCAGTGGGTCTTTATGGTAAAGATGATGTACAGCAACAGACACCATCCTATCAACAGGGATAAACTATAGACTATATTAGTTTGGAAGTTAGTTACAAATGTATTTATTAAACATGTTAAAGTGATACATTTCATACTTCTCTCTTGCCTGCAACATATGAAAAGTCTCTTGTGAAACTTACAAAGCTGTTAATTGATTCCCAAAATTTACTGTCAGAACCACTGTGCAAAAATTAGGTAAGATGGAGGGAGAGACAAAAAAGTAAATGAAGAAAATTTAGTAAAAAATAATAGTCTACCAGCTCTTTAGGTCCTATTGCCACCCCCTTCCTCTTCAGCAACTTAATTATCATATATTTAAATAACTCTGCAAATTGCCTAGTCATCAAATTAGTTAAAACAAGTAAAGGCCAGAGGATACGACAGATGAAAAGTATTTTTCAAAAGTAAAAGTGTAGAAACATTATGAGAAAGGATGTAAATGATTCTAGTGATTTTATTAGTCTAAGCTGTTTCAAAGCCAGTAGTCCAGTCACCTTTAGTGCTCAGCCTGGAGTTTAAAACAGGAATCTGTGGCTGCTTGCTGTATTATTGGAAGTTTTCAGGCCTGCAACATAACTCGAGCCAGATATATCTGTCCGTTAAACAGTGATCATTAAAATCCAAGAATCAACTTCAAAGGTGAACTGAGGAACCTCCAGAGAAATCAAGCAAAGTGACTTCTCTCCTTCCTTTTATCTAATTTGCTTCTCCCTTCTCCCCGTCTCCTCCCTCCTGTCTGCTTACCGTTCAGCCAAACTTTAACTGTATTTCCTCCAAACTTCGCTGGAGGGGAGCAATTAAGCTGCTTTTCCATTTTTGCCACATCACCTGATTGAATTGCAACAGTTACAGTTAGCATTGGTTTAAGGCTGCACGCCCAAACACACACGTACACACACTGTGTCTCCAGCTTTAAATGGACGTGTCTTTGTCGGGCGTACATGTGAGAGAGGGTTAGACAGAGAAGACGGCAGGTCAGATAAACACAACTCCATTAACCCGCCTCCACGCCGGGTCTCCTGCTGCCCGGCTCACACACTCTTGATTAATGAGGCTGCTTCAGGAGTCTCGACACCTCGCTGCAAACACCCTCGCCCAATCCCTCACGTCCCTCTCCTCTCAAACCCTTTCTTCACCTCTGTTTTGCCTCGATTTATCCTTTGCTTTCATCTTCACACCTCTTACTCTACATTCTTTCTCCTCATGGAAGCGGTGAAGGATCTAGCACACAAAGGTTTGTGCCTTATAGCCAAAACTCATAATTTACCACAAAGAGGCACCGCCGTGTAGTCCAAGCACCAGTCACTTTGAGCATTGATCAGGTACTCTCTTTAGGCCAGGACAGCTGATAGACAATATTATGAAAAGCTGGGTGATTGGAATCGAAGTGGAGCCAGCGTGAGACACATCGTGCTGGCAGGGCCCCTGGGGCTCCACCGCGTGTTACGACCTGATTTCTCTATAGTTAGTCTGGCTCGTTATCAGGACTGGAGCAGCTGCCTGCTGCCACCACTTCCTCCGTCCTGGCTGAGAAAATGGCCCTCGCCATGCAATGTAGATTCTGCTTAACGTCTCTATCAGGACAAAACAGCTGAAACACCTATGTGGTGTTGAGATGGCCGGCTTCACAGCGAGGGCTACTTAATGCATTTGAAAAAGGAGTTTATTGATTTGGGTTTTGTCCAGATTTGACGCTTGGGTCAAGGTGTGACTACGTGTTCCTGCAGGTGTGCATGGTGAAAATCTGATCTTGTGCATCACAGAGGCTGAAGAAGAAGAAGAGGTTATTTGTCTGTGCTGATGAGTTAAGATGCCAATGGTTCAGTGCACTTGCGAGCTTCCCATCTGCCCCGTGGATTCAGCATTATTGCAGACAGCCAGAGCACCTCTCCTGTGGTTAATGGAGCTTGAACAGAGCAGAGAAAATAGAACACCTTGTTCTGCATCATGTTTAGGTTCAAGTGTAGGTCAATGATAATGGGGAACACTGCCAATATCATTGAATTATTCAGAATCATTATGAAAGACAGCTCAGGAGGCTGTTCTTATTTCCTATATGGTATGTCAGGAATTCCTATTGATTAGCCATTACTCCTATATGATACTCATAAATTATTCAATGTCAATTCATACTAACTCTCATTAGGTTTCTGGATGTATGTAGATGAGTTATATTTCATTATGAACGAACATGTGTCATATGTTGTGGTTGTGGTTGCTTAGTACTCAGTGGTCATTTCCTATTCAGATTTTGAGCCAGTATGATCTTTTTTTTTTCTAGGTGATAGTATCTGCATCAGCCAATACATGCATGCATCCACAATGATTTCACCTGCTGAATAATTAATTTTATTTTGTTCTGTTTGTGTTTACATTACAAAGGGAAAAAGAGCTGAATATTATGTACATATTATCGTAATATTTTTTTTTCCTTTTTACGTCATACTCACCTCTGCACTAGAAATCAGGTATGCAGTTCATGGCCAAAAGTAAGGACACCCCTGAACACCCATATCTAATTGTTGAACATGTCATTCCAAACATCATGGGCAGTAATGTGGTGCTATAACAGCCTTTGCTCCTCCAGGAAGGCTTTCCACCAGATTTTGGCTGCAGGGATTTGCTCCTATTCAGCCACAAGAGCATTGGGCGATAAGGCCTGGCTCGCAGTCGGTGTTCCAGTTCATCCCAAAGGTGTTGGATGGGATTGAGGTCAGAGCTCTGTGCAAGCCAGTCAAGTTCTTCCACACCAAACTGGGAAACCATTTCTTTTTGGACCTGGCTTTGTGCAAGGGGGCATTGTCGTATTGAAACAGGAAAGGCTCTTTCCAAACTGTTGACACAAAGTTGGAAGCACACTGTTGTCTAATATATGATTATATGCTGCAGCATTAAGATTTCCCTTCATTGGAACTAAGGGGCCAAGCCCAAATTATGAAACAGCCCCAGACCAACAGTACACAAAAGTACAGGATTGTCCATATACCTTTAGACATCCAGGTCATAATTGTATTATTTGTAAGAGGAAATATGGGGAAAAAGGTTAGAAAAGAGTCGAAAAAAGGCAAACAAATATATAGTTAATAAATAAAGTCTCCAAAGTGGGGGGTGGTGGCAGCTCAAAAAGCTGAAGCAGACCGCTTACAATCTAACCCAAACATGTCTCTTTTTCTCTCTCTTTCTCTTTTATCCAGAGCTGTCGTGGTTGAACTGGTGTCTGACCGGCTCCTGTCTCTTCAGCCTCGTCCTCATCCTCTTCTTCAGGGAGTCTTACGACCGCCTCTACCTGGACGTCTTTGTCTCTGTGTGACACTGCTGAAGACAAAAACACGACAACTTAATAATAAAGGACTGACTAATTATTCTTGCACAAAGAAGAGGAGAACGGGAAGATGAAGGGAACATGTTTACTGTTTAAATCATCATTACTTGTTTTTATTTGTCAGTCTATGTTTGTATGTAAACAAAGTTTTGTGAACGTTTAATTTTCTTAACCAGGCACGGCATGACGGACTGTTAGTAGTTGTTGTTTACAGGTGATGTAATATTTAAATTTGTTCTCAATGTCGCCCCCATGTGGCTGCTCGGTTCTCCGTTCCTTGATCATGTCTCAAGTAACTGGACGCTGACTCAAAGCTTACAAGCTGGATGCCGCGCTGATTCCAGATCAGCATCAAGTGTCGGCCCCTAACGAGGAATTAAAGGGTGATAACAAGGAAGCTTCATCAGCCAATCAGCAGGCCTGGCTGTGCTGAGTCGGGGCTAAACGCGGGACCTCCTGGTTTTTTAGTGCTGCTCCAAACTGCAATTTGTGACTCACTGGGGAGGCTTAACTGGCCCGACAATGTTAAGTGACCTGTGATACTGCCTGTCATTGAGAGGCAGGTACTTAAATTATGTTTTATCGCCCTCTCAAGACGAATATTATGCAAAAATTATCTACCAGATTGGTGACTGGATTCGGGCCAGAAACGTGGGCTTGGATTGGATAAACCTGAGCTTTTTTCCCACCAATGAACTGTTCATGTGGAAGAAGCTGAGTCATCTGAACTGTAATACATTCACATTTCAGAAGTTGTTTTGCATATTTATGGTTAATTGTGTCAATTTCTGAGATATTTGCTTTTTAATCTAACTCAATAATGTAAGCTCTTTTTTTTTCTTTTTTTCTTTTAATTTTTTTTATTTTTTTTTACAGTTTTTAAATTTGTTTTCCTCAGTAGCCTGCCAGTATTTATTGGAAATATCTGAACACTAACATAGTTAACACCTAGCTCCACTAAAACAGGATGTTTGGTGAAGATTTCAACCACAGCTGAGGCACACTGTGGGAGATTATTTCATTAGACAGACATGAGGATTACGCTGTGTTGTAATTGCCAAGCTGCTCCTCCTCCACAGCACCAGCAGGTGTTTCTACGCCAACTGAGAGTCCTTAAGGGAAAAAGAAGGAAGGAAGGAAGGAAGGAAGGAAGGAAGGAAGCTGCCACTTTCTTGGATTCCTTTACTGATAAAACTGGAGTTGTGACAAAAACCAGTTCCAGATCTGGAGGGACATAACCACAAAGAAACACATCAAGGCAAATGAAAAATATCTGTCACTCACAGACAAATTTTCTCTCTAACTTGTTCATGATTTCTCTTTGTCTTGCACAGCAGCTATAATTAGGATTTTAATGTGGTTTTTTTTTTATTTTTTACTCTACTTGTACAGAAAAGGTTGTATTTTACCTTTTTAACATGTTGCCTTAATTGCCCAGTGCAGTGCGTTCAGCCTCCCTCTCTTCCACACTGTGACTATTTTGTCTTTATATATTGTCAAAGGTCATGTTCTTCTGTTCCGCAGCACACACTCTGTGGTTTCCCAGGCTTCGGGTTATAAATGTCCTTGTTCTGTGGAAAGGAAAAAGAATAAATGTGACTGTTGAATATTCCCAGCACCTTATTGAAATAAAGATTTTAAGAATAACACTGTTGTTGTTCTCCTGTTGTTATTAGGCTAATATGCTAAATGTACCTCTGGATAACTTGTTCAGTGCATTCCAGAGTTAATTTGTGATGTTTGTGTTCATGCCCACTGCCCTTCAACTTGCCCTTATATCCTTGTTCTTACATTACTGTTCTCCTACATGTCCATCAGAGCCTTTCAGTGGCCTTTCGATAAGGGACGATGCCTTTGTTGCCGCCTTTGCTCAAAGGTGGGTGTAAAGCTGGTTAAAAGTCTGTGCCATAGTTGCTTTCACATCCAGTGGGCTTAAGTACAGAGCCAAAACAATAGAAAATGTTTCACTGTCTAGTATAGACTGCAATGTAGTTAACTATTTTGCTTCAGCTGAGCTTCTTACTCAAAGTTCAACCTTTCTTATGGTTGCAGTGCATTGTGTGTGAACTTGCTGAGTAGATCTAACCACAAGTAAACTGATCTTGATGTGTAAACTCTGGGAAGTTTGTCTTTAAAGCTGCAGTTAGTAATTTCACAATCCGCAATCACAATTGAACACACTGGTCTGTTTTACTCCTGTTTATTACTAATTTATTTATTACTGATATGAACAACCATTCAACAACATCAGAAAACATTAATAATTTAGCGCAGTGTTAAATAATTTAGTGTTGGTCTGTGTCATTAAAGACCTGTCAGTTCATTTTAGATTGATGGAAGGTTCCAGTCTTGAGTTGTGGGGTTTTTTGTTGTTTACATTTGAATCACAGACTGTGTCTCTAAGGAGCAGATTACATCATGCTCTAGTGTGGCTTGAACTCATTTGCTGTGTTATTTTGGCAGCACAGTAATGTTTTCGCACATCGTCCCAAGGAAGCAGAAGCAGAGGAAGCTCTCAGAGCACACCTGCATTCTAGCAAATCTCTTTTCCTACTTCTCTCTTTGTTTGGATACAAATCTGGATGAACATGTGTGACCTCACTGTTTTTAAACCCTCCATTCAGTGCCTGCATACATAGTCCCCTCCTCCTGGTGGCTCAGCTGGAGATGAGCTCATGCTCTGTTGTTGGCTAGAAGTAAGGTCTCAGGGGCGAGTCTGCATGCAACACACTGTTGAAGTCTGGTTCCAATTAGTGTCAGTGGCTGTATGTGTGTGAACTCAAAGATGCTGAGATTAATTTCACCTCGTCTACAAAATTATTCTGTTCATGATTCTTTGAACTGGTGCCATTCAAGCTGGCAGGAACTCCTGACCTAAGCCAAGACTTTTGTCAAGAATCAAATTCACAAATATTATAAATATATATAAATATAAATAACTGCTAGACATGAATTTGGACCTGCATAAGATCAGATCGGATGGTTTTAGTTTGGGTGTTCCTCGAATTATTGCACGGCATTCACAAACCAGGCCTGCAGGGATGTAAAATGTTTATGGTGATCTGTTTGGTTTTAGAGGTGCTGTCACATGCATTCATCATAAATCCTGCAGTGAAAAGAGACGTGCTTTGTCAGTTTATTGACCGTTTCAGCTTTTTCCTCCTCTCTTCCAACCTCTGTACCCTGTGTCCTCTGTGCACTGGGTTAAAGCCAAAATCTCAGAAATATAATATATAAAATAACACAGAAAAAAGGCTAATTCTACACGTAAATGAACAATGTAAACCTGCCAAAAGAGTAAACAGGGTACAGAAATTGATACATTTTATCGTGGGTGTGTTTGTTTGTTGGAAATCTAAGAAATGGTCCCAAGGAAAGGTTGTTGAGTTGCTTCAAATGGTTGTCAGCCAAACACTCAGAGCTGTTTATATAAAAATTATTGTTTTGCAATGAAACTTTAATGAATTTGGAATGGTTGCAGTGGCCCAACAGCCATTGTTGTGGCATTATTTTAGAGTGGTCCTGGAGGATTTAAATTCATAAACAGAAAGGATCTCATAAATCAACCTTTTCATTCTGCAACAAAATCTATACACATAACCTCTGTTGATTTATTCCGTCCTTTCCACGGAAAACCAGGAGATGCAGAAACACAAACATATTCAAATGTGATTAACTTGTATAATCGAAGGATGAACCAATCAGATCTTCAAGGGGACCAAAGTAAATCTTCACTTGCTGAACTTTTAAATTCATGTCCGAGACAAAGAGAAGTTGCAGGAGGCACTAACTCACAGCTGAAAATCTGATTAAATCCAGTTTTATCTGATGTGGAAATTACTACAAAAAGAGGAGCCATTTTATTCACATAGGGGGATGTTATTGAGGAGAAAACACTTTTCTTTTTTACAATGAGGCCTCTACGCAAATACACTCAACTTCCCCAACAAGCACGGGACAAAAGAGGTGGCTGTGTATTCTTGTCAGAGAGAGATAAGGTAATGATGCATACATTTCCCACTGTTCATACACACAGTGCTAACTGTTTATTAACAGCCTTTCAGCAGGAGTTCAATTCCAATTTCTCCTCTGGCTTGTTTTCAGTGCTGGACGTGGTATCGTAGCTCTCTGGGGTCTCTGGGGAGAGGATGGAGCCACACAAAGTGAAAATAGTTTTCTTTTGCCCACAAGCACTTTGGGTATTTTGGCTTTTTTTGCTGTGTCTGTCAAACACTATGACAGCAGCTGGCTGGCTGATGAAAACTGATGTAGCTGTCACTGCATCTGACATTTTTATACCTCATCTTCTGTTTTCTCCTATTAGATTCTGCTTCTTACATTTCCTTGTTGTGTTTCCATTGAGACGCTGCTGTGTTTTCTTCCTCTTGTGACTAAAACTCACTTGTGTCTCTCTTCTAGCGTTGCACCTCAATGTCTCCTTGGGCCTCCCTGAGCTCCACAAGTCCCTTAATTGACTTCTCTCCAGGATTATGAAAAATGAGCCGCGCTTTCAAATGGCTCATTTAGCAGAACTGCTATCACAGTGCCTGTTACTTTATCTTCAACATATTAAAAAGGGCTAGGTGCTCTTGATTAGGAGCGATGGGCTGCAAAAGCCCAAGCTACCGGCATTTGACAGCTGGCCACTAATTTGCCAATTCATCACTGGTGAATTTTAGGTATTTGGCCGCTCCTGTGGGAAAACACAACAGAAGCTATAAATGCTCCACCAGTATTAATAAAAACCAAGAGACAGACTTATGGGAGATGTAAGGAAGACACACGCCTGCAGGCACACAGTGGGTTGATTTAGCGCTTACAGAGCGTTTTGGTCACAGGTTTATGGGCTGTGACAGTTATTGTGTGACAGCTGTGTGTCCCAAGCTACATATCAAACTCACACATGCTCATTACTTGCAAGTTGCTCTGTATGAAAGCATCAGTTAACTGCATGCACACAATACACATAAAAGCAGCGAGCTAAGCACTCACTCCAATACATGACAACAGGTGAGAAGGCTCAGTATATCATATATACTCAAACATATTTGACATTAGTTAACAGTTTAACCACTGTTATAAATTAGTGTGCAAGGTAACCTGTAGGTAGCCAAAGCAACAGTTAGCCAGTAAGATAATATGTAGACTACTAAGTAAGATGCCATGTATACTATGATGTCAATGACATCTTTTTATATAATGTGTATTGTGGACTTTTTAAAAGCTATGGTCCACACTATCTGAGTGACATCCTTCATATATATATATATATATATATATATATATATATATATATATATATATATTTTTTTAAATCTTATACTGTATTCTATATTTTAATTTTATTTAAATTTTTGTATTGTAAAACTGAGAGTGCCTGGTTAAGAATAAGAGTTTTATTGTATAAGATTCCTGTGGTTCCTATAGATGACCTTAAAAACTTGAACTTGTTAGTTGGCTTTGGTAATTTGCAGAAAGATGTAAAAAGATGTCCAGTCATCAAAGTTAAAACTTGGCTAATGGTTAAAAGGTAAAAATATTTGGATGGTGGATTACTGTTGATTCGACAGTTTTTAAATGACTGTATTTTGATGACTAGTTGAACCTCCTTCACCTTGAAATACTCATTTTAAATGCTGTTGAAACAACAGACCCAGTGCTTTCTGGTTACTTCTGCTTCCTGCTACATTACCAAAAAGACTACAAACTTTATAAACTGGATAATGATTTGAGCACAGCTTTACTTTTTGCCTGTGCTAAGTGAAGTGTATTATTGAATACAGAGAAAATAATGGATCCAGTGGAAAAAATGCTTTAGGCCAATAGTACGACACAGAAGCATTATTTAGCCATACTGTAGCATGACGAATATATTTCATGCTACAGTAATGGATTTGAGATTTTTCTATCAACGTTTTGAGTTGTTTACATTATAAAATCGTGTGACCATTGGAATCCTTTCTAACTAATGTGATTCAAGCTGACCACAGCCTCTGCTCGCCATCTATTTGGAACACACAGTTTAACATCTTTTAAACCTACAGAGGGCAAGTTTGATATTCAGTAGATAGTTTCATTTTACTAAGTAAAATGGGATTTCAAAGGTCAATGAAAACATGTTAGAAAGTCAAGTTAGAGCTGACTGACTAAAGCTGATGAGCCATGATGCTATCACTGATGAAGTACCCTCTTATTATTTCTACAACTAGCTGTGTCAAACTTCCTGAGATGTTCTGAAGAGAGAAAAACAGCATCTACCTGCAAAGCTAGGTTCTGCTCTGCTGAGGCTCCTCAGCTTTAATGCAGGAGGACGTGGCCCTGACGGAAGCAGCATGTCCTCTGAGCAAGAGCAATTACAATAACCATGCAAGCGGAAAGGCTGTAGCCAGAAGAACAGCGAGACAGGCTTTGATCCGGCAGGCTGCCTATTTAAATCACAGCTCACCTCCACTGCAGATGCCATCCTCAGCTAATGTAGATGGGCTTTCAAAAAGGAGTCCGAGCCTTCTGCATGCTCCTGTGGGCGCTTCCATCACGATATACAGCTGTTTCGCCCCTTGAAACATGATTTCTTTATCCTGCCTTTCCTTCTCATCTAAGGTGAGTGACGGTGCTTTTATTTTAGGTTTTGGTGAGTGATATTTCCTTTCATGGCCATTTAGACGGTGTGCCTCTGAAGCTTAGCCTGTGAAGGCACATTGAAGCCCCATAGAGGCTCTGAGGGAACAGTTAGCTCAGCTCATTTCTATCAGAACACAATCCAAGCCTTTGTAAAACTCTTTGAGCATTGGATCCAGACTGTCCCGACAGTGCTAGACAAGCTAACAAAAACAATTCAATAGAAAAGGACTGAAAAAAGAATCACACTCTGTTTGACCCACGTCTCTGGACACCAAAGTGTTAAACTGAGGGGAGGAATTAATGAACTGTGACACATCAACTTGTAAGATGAGAATAAAAAGCACAGATTGCTGTAAATGTAATTAAAGCTGTTTCACACATGCAATTAATAAAAAAATCTACAAAATAATCTACAAAAATACAGTAATCTACAATGTGAAACCTAAAAATCTTATCAGCGTTTTCATCCTTCAGTTATGTAGTTGTCCAACCATTAGTGTTGAAAGAATTAATCGATTTACAGAAAATTAATCAACACAATTTTGATTGTCAGTCATTTAAATAATTTATCAAGCAAAACCACCAACACTCGCTTACAATCATTGACAATTGAATATCTTTGGGTTTTGGTCAAGCAATTTGAAGATATCACCTTGGGCTCTGGGAAATTGTCTCATTTTCACTATCATTTATTAACCACACAATCGATTAATCGGAAAAAATTAACACTTAACTTAGAGATTTACTGATAACGGAATGGGATATGCATAGGTTTTATCTGATGAATTGAAGGGAATTTGGAGGTGAGAATTACCTAAGTATTTGCCTGATAATTTACGTTTATCATTTACATCCTACGTCAGCAAATGTAGATCGGTTTGCCAAAGAAAAATAAAATTCGAGGGTATGTGTTAAGCTTTGGTTTGAGCATATGGAAGTTCATTCCATTCATTCAGTCCATTTAATTTGGCTTATTTTTGCGAACATATGAGTATTGCATCTCCTTAGATTAAAGGGGCAATATGTAAGATTTAGCCGGAATTTTATTTTAAAAATTCACAAAATGAACTAACCTTATCAACAGAATATGAAGTAACAGTTCTGACTTTATGTCAAAGATGTCAATGTATTGTGTTACAGACATATCATCTTAAATTAGCTAACCTGCTAGCCCTGGGCTGGTTCATACCATTTGTGCCTCAAGGGGCGATAACTAGTCCGTCCAATAGTATAGCTCAGGTAGTTCCAGCTGGGAGATGTGTGCCAGCGGCAAGTTCGCCACATTACACAAGCTCTCTTAGATTGTTTTGTCTATTAAATAAACAAAATAAACTCACAAAATGTCATGAAAGGAAATATTCTTATACCTATTTTCCTTATTATACTGAAAAATACAACCGTAGACTTTCTGAATTCACGCTTCTTTCTTTCACCGAACTATTACATCATTAAAAACTTCATTCAAACTCTTTAACAAAATAAAACTCAGCAAAACTGTCTTGGTTAGTCTTCAAACTGTTCCAGCAATCACAAACTCTGGTTTGGTCAAACTAAATCCTTAATCCACAGAGTTAGATGTGAAAAATATTCTGGCTCTACACACTGTCGCTGCCTCTCTGATGCCCGACCTTCCTCTCGCTCCTCTCCCGCTTGACGCCTCTCATGTCCCCGCTTGAGGCCGCCGTCTCCATCGTCCCCTGAAGTAGGTATGATGAGGGTAGGATGTTTTGAATGCTGGCTGGAGGCAGAAGCTCTGTTGGTACTTGTTAACCTCCTGCTCAGGCTGATACACCTGATCCTAGCAGGGGAATGGCCACACACATAGTAGATTCCACATAATGGTATCTGATATGGTCATGAGGTAATTAGAGATGTCTCGAGCTGATCATACGGTTTTGGGGCAGATCTGGGCATATTTGAATGCATCGGTATCACAATCAGAATCAGCTTAATTGGCCAAGTATGTGTACACATACAAGGAATTTGACTCTGGTTTTAAGTTGCTCTCAATGTACACAAGATTGAGATAAAGCATTTTGCTGCACATGCAAGTGAAAATTAGAGTGTGTGAATGTGAGAAATTATTTGGGGCATCAGTGCAAGTGACTGAGTTCTGACACTCAGACTTATATGTAAATATGTAATTATAAATACAATGATTCTGCACTCGACCAAAGATCATTTGTGAGTGGTTAATGGTGAGTGTATTTGTAGTTCCCACAACACCAACAGACTGATAAGTCTTCTCTGGTAAAATGATCTAGCTGATCATGTTGCATCAATTTTAGGAGTCGCATTCTCCCAGTTACATTTTCATTCATCAGCAAGCTTATCAGCTTAAAAGTTTTGAACCAGGACCTCCAGTGTTTTCATCAAGCAGCTTGTGAAAAATAAGGTGTGCCAGTAGCCCTGTTATTTCAAGGACAGCTCTAGTTTTTATTGTCACTCCCCGGTCTCTGCTGTGATGACCTTAGTTTATTCTTGTGGGAAGGGTGAGGTCAGATACTACAACATTCAATGAAATAAGGAACATTTACTTTAACAAGTTCAACTCTAAAGCTAAATGACCTCTCAAAATTAAAAGTACTCATGGGAGAAGGAGACAGAGGGCAGATCTTGCTACCCAATCAACATGCCACAACCTGAGGGACAGTGAATGACCTACACACACATACACACTCATAAGAAAAAGTTGCAGTGTTTAGTTTTGTATTTGTATTTTAACTGCAAGACTACAATTTACTATTATTATTATTATTATCCTAGTTTACTAATCTGTATATATTTGAATATCACAATTCTTCTGTTTATGTATGTTTTTATTTTTCACATGCTTTGGCAATGTTAACGTCTGTTTCCCATGCCAATAAAGCATGAGTGAGTTGGCTGAATGACTTAAGATAATCTGTCGCAGTGCCAAAAGGAAAATAAAACAAAAATCCCGGTGACTGTGGCCTCTCTGTGGTCATCCTGAAACCTGTGAGTTTTGCCTGTGTGACCCCACTGGGCAGAAAATTAGGGGTGCAACAAGTCAATGAGTGTCCAGGCTGGGTCGGCGGTTTCATTAACCCATCCCTGTTCCTGCAGTGCAGCGAAACAGCAGCCGCTTTGATCTTCATAGCTGCAGTCAACCATCAGCAGGCTGATGGTGACGTCAGAGAGCTGCAGTAAGATGCCAAACAGTCACCTGAGACATAGCAGAGATATGTGTGATGTGTTTGTAAGTGAATGTGTGTGTGTGTGTGTGTGGGTGATGAATACTGAAGGGAATATTGAGCTTCAATTTAGAGCCAAGTGACCCGCCCAAAAAACACTCCACTAGGTCTTAAATCCTCTGCTGGAGAGAAGAAAATGGCTGGATAAAATTGCTTTTTTCCCCTCAATTGTTTCCTTTGGTGCAAACACTGAAAGAAACAGATTTCACTGTATATCGTATATTGTTTCAAGAACATTGCTTCTAGAAATGTAAAGGAAAGGGATTTGATGCACAGTGTGTATAAAATAATGGAAACACATGTACAAACTCTGATCGTGCACTACTTTTACGTTACTTCCTGAAGACAAAGCTTTTCTGATTTTTCTTGACATTGTGTCAGAGATAGGTTACGATAGGTTTCTGTAAGGTTTTCTGTTTATATTTCCCTGCTGTGTATGTTTATGGTGAGACAAAATAATAGGCTATTCATTTTAACAACTTCACAACCTTTGGTCTTGAAAATGACCACAGAGTTGAATCAACATCTCTCTGACACAGGCTCAACAACAATGCAGTATTTACAGGGCTTCTGTACTGGGTTGTACAGGTGTTTTCCATTATTTTATCCACCTCCACCTCTCCCGCCCATGTCCCTTATTGACGTAAAGCATTCTAGAGCTGTAACAATTAGTTGATTAGTTGATCGACAGAAAATAGGCAACTATTTTGTTAACTGATCTTTTTCAAAGCAAAAATGCCAAATATTCTCTGGTTTCAGCTTTTTAAATGTGAAGATTCACTGCTTCTCTTTGTCATACTGTATATAACATAAATTGTACATCTTAAGGTTTTGAACTGTTGGTTTATTAATCAATAAAATAATTGGCAGATAATGAAAATAATCGTTAGTTGCAGCCCAAACGCATTCCATACCAAGGCAAATTCCTTGTATGTGAAAACTTACTTGGCAATAAACCTGATTCTGATTTTAAACCTTAACCCAGTTTTAATCATAACCCTAAAACCTTGTAATCCATGAAATGCCCCTTTTGAAGGAGTGAGGCAGTGAAAAGTCCTAACTTTTTAAAAATGTCCTCACACTCAGTCTAAAACTTGAATTTGAACTTGAATTGGTCATCAGAAGATAAAAATACAAGAGAACACACACACACAGCAGACAGTGTGCATCCATCTAAATTCATTTCAGTTGTGTAGCTCTTGATTGTGCAGAAACTTCACCGCAGTGTTCAGTCTGTTCCTGTGAAGGTGCTGTAAACCTGTAGACCTCCCTCCCTGATCCCTTCACCAACTGGAAACGAGAGCATAAACATGACGAGAGACCTTGTAACAATGAACCTGTTTGTCGTGTATGGGGTAAACACAGTGGAGCCCTGGTTTGCCTGCCGCAAGCGCCACAGGCTCAGGGAGAGCTTTACCTGGGATGGAAGCGGTGGAGCAGAGATGAAAGTTGTTGCCAAAGCTTCCTGTGATGCTCAAAACCCAAAAGCTTGCAGCTATTTTCCGGATTGACTGATTTTACAACTGGGATGCAGAGCAAAACTGTGCACAGCTAGACTGTAATTCAACGCATTCCTGGCTTCAACGCCCACACGCAGCGCTGATCTCACAGGAGTGCTCATGAACGAGAAATCTGTTTTTTTATGCACTTTCCTCCACAAAACAGGCCCAGTTCGGTCTGCAGCAGGTACAGAGATCCACCATGACTCATTCCAACCGATTACTGTACAGCACATCTGAGTTATTGGTTTGGAGAGGTGGTAGAGGATGAAGCTAAATTAGTACTGGAAGTAATGATGCCCCAAGGCTGGAAGTAAAGCGAGATGTTGAAAAATTGACTGGTAGTTCAGTCTTTACCCCAACTATCTGTGCACTGGAGTGTAGCATTAAAACAAGCCATCAGAGGTCAATACAAGTGCTGCTCTCTGTGTAAACACACTGCAGTGAATAACATGTGTTAGTTTCTTTTGTCCTTGTAGACTCGATATGATTAAAATGTGCCTTTTAATCTCTTGATGTCTGCTGTGGTAATGTCTGAGTTTTGAGGGCACAGAGGAGAGAAAACTTTTCTAACCTTCTTATAGCATCTTGTCTTTGAAAGAAATTGTCAGTTAATAGAACACAATGGCTTTGATGCACACGTGTGTGTGCTTGTGTTTCAGTGACATTGCAGGAAAAGGCATCAAACAAGCACAAGGACAGGGAAATTGTTTAAAAGCCTGTCTGAGTGTGTGGCGAATGCATGACTTGAAACCGCTTTGCAGTTACTTTGTCACTTTCTCATTTTTTTAAAAACTTTAATACCCATGTTCCCTTTTTGTTGTTCAAGCACTTTTAAATTGCCATGCTTCAGATGCAGGCCTATATACAAGCATAAGCTCAAACTGTATTGTAAAAACTGAAGCCCCGGTCTGTATAAATGATTCACGTTGGCAACTTGTTACAACCTAAGATCTGTAAAGCAAATGTGAGTGTAAATGGCTTCTCTCAGTGTGTGTTGGATGCATTAACCCTGCCACACGGAGAGTGGGGGTGGGGGTCCATATCGCAACACAAATCTGCCTGGCATTGGTTCGAATATAAATCAAGGAGCATTCACTGAAGACCATAGTGTGTTTTTGGAGCAAACTGTCAGATACCATATATATATATATATATATATATATATATATATATATATATGAGCAGACAGTGTAAACTTAATGTATTAGTGCAAAAATGAAAGGGCAGACCACTGCCCTTTCATTTTTGCATGTTTCTGACATCATCTTTACATGATTCTGACACCTCCATAAGATACAGAAGGAGCAGTGAGGTTACTTTACCTTGCTTCACACACAGAGGTACCTGTGTCCCCATCAATATTTCTGTGCCATCAGCAGTTTTATTTACAACACTGTCATCAATATTGCTTCCACTCAGTGCGTCTGCCAGCCTTTACAACCTCCGTCAGCTGGTTAAGTAGATTGAATAAAATGCAAATGGCTCACTCAAGCTCTGCGCTGCGCAAACCCCAATGTTCGTCAAATGAGCTTCTTAGAAACAGCCCCCCCCCCCACACACACACACACACACACTCACTCCCCCACACTCCCCCACTCTGTTGCAGCTACTTAAACAGCCAAATGTGGAGGCTTGGCTCAGTGTGAGAAGGAGGCGTTGGAGGTGATTAAACATCGTTTGGTCTCCCCTCTCTGCTTTATTAGAAGGAGGAGAGGACCCTCCATCACTGCCGGCTCCATCTCTCAGTCTCATCTCTCTCTGTCAGCCGGGGTTAACTCGTGGCACCATTAACCCATCCTGTCCTCCAAACAAGGAAGTGCAAGGAGAACATCCCAACTTCTCCTTCAACTACATGACCTTATGACCTCTAAGGGCTGGTTTCACAAACACACAGGCTTTATCATGTAGCATTGCGTCATTTGATGCCTGTAACACACACTGGATATGCCTGAACTGGTGCTTTTCTGGGATCAAACGTACTTTTGGTAATTTCGTGGACAGGCTTGCCTGGCTCACCCATGGCGCACTTGGATACAGGGTGGAATCACAAAGAATACATTATAATACATTATAGATGGGTGTATTAGAGGTTGTAACAATCACATTCACTACTTTCATCCCCTTTAAATACAGTGTCCCATGACGTACTGACAGTTTGGAAACCCTTTCGTTAGAGGAAACTTATTGTTGTCTGGGACCTGCAGAGTTTCAAATATGAATACAGCAGCTCAAATATACTGCCAAGAGCAAACAATGTCTGTTTTAAAGTTGAGTTCACTTTTCTGGACATGCTGATGATCCGACGGTCACCATGTTTTCCGTGTGTAATAATGGGTGATTTTATTTGTCATCACAATGATCCATACAATAACCATCTGCAGTTAACTACCACATACAGTATATAGAATGAAAAGTAGTAGTAGTAATTAAAAATGCAGTCTAGTTTTTTGCATGTTGCATTTTTTAAATTTCTATTTATTAATCACTTAGATTTGACTGTTTTACGTGCAAAAATAATTGCCCATGGTTTTCATATTGCAATAAAAACATGATCCTGGTAATGAGCCACAAATAAATTTTAAAAATGTGTTTCTGGGAACACCACTATAAAATGTAATCCCAAAAATCACAGCTACACATCTACCTGTATTATAATTAAAAATGCGGAGCTCAGGGTGACACTTTGGACGGACTCGCTAAAAAGAATGATGCAAGCAGTTGTTGCCCTGGTTACCTGCTATTTTGGATAGATACACCAGGGGTAGACTGGCAGGAATGGATGATATGAATATGAATGAATATAGTGAACAATTGAGAAGATAAAGCATTTTTATTTTTAGGAAACTAAAAACATCCTTGTAACTCATCAATTCTTCCAGGAAACAGTTTCCTGGAGTGAACAGAGTTAGTGTAGTTTATACAGTTTCTTCTTCTTCTTATACATTAATAATATTATCTGACGTGTGACTGTTAGCTCTGAGTCATACAGTCACAGTCTTCATAAAACCATCCCCAGGCTGAAGTGAATAATTAGTGAAGTAAGTAAGGTGTCTGTGTGTCTGCTTGTTTTGTTGGTCAGTGAATGAAACATCAACAGTATCAAATTAGAGGGACAGACCTGAATAGACAGCTTGATTTTGTTCTACAACAGATTGCACTTTGGTGGCTTTTTGACTCCTTTGATTACATTTCCAATACAACCAATTCCCTCAGTTCCTCCCAGGCAGGCTTTGCCCAGACCACACTTACACACACAGAAGAACTGGCCAGTGGATTAACACTAAGCTGATGAATCATATCAAAACAATGACCCTGTTTTCCCATAGAGGAGGATGGAAAGCTGTGATGGCAGAGGCGACAAAGTCTCATTCCCTGCAGACAATGACGGTATTTTCTGTCTGTTACTTCAGACGCCGTGTGATCTGCCCATCCTGTCTCGTGCAACAACACAGGCACGTCTGTCTGCCGGCCACCTCCTGGGACGCTGCACAACACACATCAAAAACAACCGGCTGCTCTCTCTGTAAACACGACAACACAGAATAAATATCAGCCGGTCATATTATGCAACTGTGCTCGTAGTGTTTGCGGTTTCTCAGACCAACACTGGGCTGCTGCTTCGCTGGCCATCAAACATTTATGCCCAATAATTATTCATTTTGGCTAGCCTAGATTGAATGAAATGTTCAATATAATCTGATGACTAAAAATTACTAAAATGTCAACAGTTTTCATTGACTAAAACTATACTAAAATAGGTACGGCTTTCTTTGAGTAAGATAAGACTAAAATGCCCAGACTTTTAGTCAACTAAAACTTGACTAAAAAAAAACAAAAACAGGATGAGGTTGACTAAATATGATAAAAACTAACAAGGACATTTGACACAGGGCTAATGCTAAGACTAAATAAAAAAATAGCTGACAAAATTAAGAGTTCCTAAACACCTATATATTATAAAGTATGCATTATTTTAAAAATGCACTTAAACTTCTTTCATTCTCTTGAATGTTAACATTTGTAAACAGTGGCTTTCAGGCAGCCAATAATTTACAAGATAATTCATGATGAATGTGACTCTCAGTGCAGTGCTCCGTTTGTCGAAGATGCTGACTCATTTTTCACATGGCTGCTATCTCTGTTTCAACAAAACTCCTCATTAATATCAGTGATCATCACAAAGCCAAAGCTGGCGTTTTCCTCTGTTCTCTTCAGTGTTATTCTCATTCTTCACTGTCGCACAGAGGGTGAATTAAAAAGCCAAGCATGCGTCCTTCCCACTTCTTTGCTGCCGTCTCCTCCCTGACTCCTTTACCATCTTTTCTGAGAGGCCTCCTCCAGCCGACAACCTCCTTCTGGCGACCTCCTCCTGGCTGCCTGCCAGAGTGCCGATCACTGCATCTGTCTGTCAGCAGAATACCAACTGATTAATGCTTTCACTGCGACCATTAATAAAACTGCAGAGAGGCTGCTCTCTCTAATTGAGAGGTACAGCTAAGGCTGCAATGAACCAAATGAGAACGACGTCAACAGTAGGGATATGTGAAATCATGGGCGTGTGTGTGTTGGTGTGTGTGTGTGTCTGGGGACAATAATTGAGGTCCCCACAGGTAGAGATTACTTTTTTAGGGTTAAGACTTGGTTTTAGGGTACAGGTTACATCATAGAAAAGGTTTCAGTCGTAGTTTTCTATGATGGAACATTCCTGGATGAATGAGGGACTACACCGTCTTATTTTGAAGGTACAGGTTACAATTAGGTTAAGGTTAGGGTAGGGTTAAGGTTGGGCATTCAGTTGTGATGGTTAAGGTTAGGGTAAGGTGTGTGTGTGTGTGTGTGTGTGTGTGTGTGTGTGGTTTAGGGGATGAAGAGTGGGCTGCTCTCCTTTCTGACATCCAATGACATAGTTGCTCCAGTGCAAAATACAAACAGTGCACTCAGTTATTTATGTGAGGGCTAAAGACTGAGTGTATACAGAATGTTTTATCAGATTTTATTTAGTGTATTATCCTGTCCTGTGTGACAGTAGCTGTTCTCTGCTTTTGATCTTGATTTTCTGCACAGCAGCAGAATCATTGTGGTGTAATGATAAAGTACTGGCGTCTAGGCCACTGGCACCAGCAGTGATCCACGGGCACTCTGCTGGACACACCCTGACTACTTGGCTCGTTTGTCCCATCCATCTCCCCTGTTCTCATACAGCGAAGGATTCCGGCGCTGCAATCATTTGTTTTGAGGATGAAGGAAGAGGATGCACTTCAGTGATACGTGTCGGACTCAAAGTCTGGCTCTTCTGGCCTTGTGTGTAGTATAGGATATACACAGTTATAGGCAGGGTAGCTTTTTTTTTTAATTACTAAAGGATAACACTGGTGTTAATTTCGTTGTACTTGTATTTTTGCCCAATTTTGCTTCAATTCACCTGCCAGTGATGAGCTTCTCCTGGAGGCTTACACTATCCCACCAATTTCATGCCTTGACCAACCAGTAGGTACAGCAACAAAGACAAGATCCCACAACAGCTTTCTACCTGCAAACACGGCCAACTGCATTTGTTGGAACACACAATCAAGCTGGAGGTACCATTACTGGGAATCAATCCCTGAATCTTTGTGGTGGAGGGATAGAGCTTTATATGGAGCTTTTATATGAAGCTCCCTAATGATCACAGCAAGAATTTTTTTGAGGATTACTTTTGCATTTCCTCACAATATGTTTTACATTCCCTCGTAATAGTTTTGCTTTACCTCGCAATGCTTTTCTTCTTCTTCCATGCTGAGCCATATGTCTATTTCCGCTCAGCTGCTCCCAGCGCAATGCAACAGTATATCAGGTCATTGAATTTTACTTTGAACTGGACATTAAGTATGCTGATAGTACTACTGCTCAATAGGCATGCATGGTTGTGTAATTAGTGAAAGTGAGTGAAGAAAGCAGTACGGTAACCTGCAGGATGCTGTCGGTTTCATTCGTGAACAGTTACTGTACTCTGTATAGAGTACCCCAGAGGGGTTTCACTGAGGAGAAGGAGGCGTCTTCAGAGGCGAGATTACAGATCTGCAGTTGAATCTACCTCATAAACCTAATGTGCTGTATTTACATGAGTTAAAAAAAAAAGCAACAGACTAGAAGGCGACTGAAATGCTGCAAACAGAGTCTGTGGTTCTGTCACAGAAAGAGCAGACAGCACTGAACCACTTGCAAATCAGGAATGCAGACCAACGCAAATTGGAAAGCTTTTTGCGTTTTTGCACAGGGTCCTCTGTTCTTTGCACAAAACAAACTGAAGTAACCTTAAATGCTGAAACAAGTTTTGGTAGAAGGCCTGTTGCTGTAAGTGTGGAGCAATAATTGATGTTCCTTATACATGCAGCTCCTACCCAGAAGTTTGAACATTCTATCTGATAACTTCTTTGCAATGGACATCATATAAGGTGAGGTGTTTATAAACAATGCTTAATGCATTAACTAGAATCTCCACACTACTTTCCATTACAAATATGCATACGGCTCTGAAGGAATGGAAGAAGAAAAGTATTGCGAGGTAACAGAAAACATATTCTGAGGGAATGCAATAGTAGTACTCAAAAAAATTCTCCCCATGACCTTTAGGGGGCTCTGTAGCTTTACCCCCGTGCACCCAGTGTTTTTATTATTATCAACAATTCCCCTGAAAAGACTAGAAACAGCAATGAATTTACCCTCTGAATAGGTATTGTCTGTGTAGCCACAGTTTGATATAATGTCTTTCATAGAACTCCAGTCATTCAAAAAAACACATGGAGCCATCCTGTTGCATTGACATATCACTTTGTTGTGAGGATCATTGCTGCTATAGTTTATTCCTCTCAGCTCATTAATCTAGCAAAGCATAGTGTGTCTGCCCAACACTGAGATACTCTCCACTGTGAACCACACATGTTATGGTGATAACAATAAAGGAATATGTCAAAGGCATAAGCTAAAACAATCCATCACTTAATTAATTGTTGGTTTTTGTCTCCTCAGGGGAAGTGTTGATACACTGTTGTACGCCAGCCTTATCCTTTATTTTTCAAATGATATTGATGCATATAGCAGTCAACAAACTATCATTACCAGAGCCTGTCTGCAATGTAGGCCCTCACTTTTGTGATAACTGTATTCCACAGTGTGAGCCTTGGGCTGGTTGACAACCAAGCACACAACCAGGTGATCGGCTTCAGTGTGTGTAAGAGAGGGGAGTTTTAGGTTTTTTGAACTTTAAATAGCTTTTTGAACTTTAAATAGCAAAAAGCAAGAAAACTATGAGTGATGGCAAGAAGGTGGTATGTGGCTTAGATGGAGTAATGACTAAGAAGGAGAGTAGAGAGAAGTTGTCTTTGCGACTGAACTTTTTATACATCTTCACAAGATACTCTTTATAGACTTACAGTGGCATATACTTCATTGACTCCTGCACAGTTTAAGGATTTCTTCCACAGGCTACTGGCAGAGTGTAGGACAAATCACTGTTAAAGAAATATGTCACCACACACCCGATTCAATACATGAAATTAAGAGTTTCCTGGAGTGAACAGCCGATGTTGTGTTGGCATCAAGGTTTATTATCCTTTATAATGTACAATATACAAAAATATAGGGTACCAAAAAATTCACAGTGTCTAAAAGGCAGTGATTACAGTCTACATGACAGGTCTAACAGTACACCTGGTAAGTTGCATAGAAGGACACAGAGCCTCACATCGCAGGGGACAGAGCTCAACATTGACCAATCAGATGACTGGCTTTCAGACCAGGCCAATAGAGGCTTAGTTTAGATCAAAATGACTTCTTCTGAATTCCTTTTCTCCATTATATGTGACTATTTGCAGTCTATAATATTTGATACACTCATATTATCAGTGCTATGCAGAGTTATTTTCAGTCTGGATTCACATGTCTCTGGAAATTTGATGTTTGAGCAGCTGGGAAAGGTCATAAGCCACAGGCGGTCGGTCACATTGTGGAGCTCTGTCCCCAAACAAACCTCATGGTTGGTGTGTACTTAGCTGCTGCACTTTTTTTAAACAACTATAAGGCTTTTTTTTTTAAACAAACAGTGTTAGCTATACAATATACAGATACATTTACACGATCCTCTGCAGTGTCATTAAATGGGCTGCAGAAGGCTGTTGCTCCTATATACAGATAGAGCTCTCATCTCGTGCATGTACAGTAGCTGAACTGGAAAGCATTGCTGGGTTAGCATTCATCGATCAGGCAATAATAATAATAAAATATAGCTGTGAAAATGCCCTTTATAAACCAAGCTTTGACTATAAATAGTGTCCATTCCACCTCCGCAGGAACCAGAGGCGCGATGCTTTAACTTACAATGATTAACACCTCATACATGAAATATAGAAAAAACAGCAGAACGCCAAGAGTGTCAGCGATAGAATGTGGAAAAAAATGCACACACACACACACACACACACACACACACACACACAAAAATCGCCTGTACAGACCTCCTCGTAAATAGTCATATGTATGAAAACATTTACATTGTACAAAATACAGCAACCCCCTTTTGCTCATTCAGGCATACAGACACGCAGAGATGTGTTTGCATGTACGCACATCCACACACACATGCTCTCATTTTGACCTTCACACAGGCAAACTTCTAAGCAAGCATAATTTTGTTGTTTTTTTTTCTTTTCTTTTCAAGCAGGGCCAAATGGATGTTTTGTTATAGTCATTCTTTGTAAAAACCATATCAATAATTTTTTTATTGTTTTATCTTTGTGTTAACATTTAATGTATTGAAGATGCAACTTTCTGAAAAACCAAGAAAACAAAGGAATGTGTTCATTCAGTGAAGTGAAATTAGAGAAACAAGAATTAATAATCTATATCTTATTTAACAAAATATTTCCTTCTATGCTACGACTTGTCTGAGAATAAAACAAATATCTTAAAAAACAAACATTACAAAAAAGAACGTGCCAGTCTACTAGCTTATTCTACCATCATAGAAAACCCAATCCAGTTCTTCAGCACACTGGCCATATTTGATATGACCACCGAGCTATTAAGTACTCAGTAGAATCGATGCATCCATTGGAAATCAATTCCCTTTCAGAAGTCTTTCTTGTTCTTGGAAAAAAATAAAACAGAAGAAATAGAAAGAAAACTAATCTCGCCCCTGCCCTGAATTGCATACAGGCACCCAAGGCATTCCCAAAGCTTTATGTACAGTTCAGACCTCTTCCCACAATGCCCCTTGCTCAGACTTTATGAGTGAACATCCTTGTCCACAAAAGGCGTGTGACTCAGATCATAAGCAGATTTACAGAATATTTATCTCCAATTCAGGCTGATGTTTAGTGTTGTGACCGTCCAAAAACTTAATTGACTCTGGATTTCTTATCTTTTCTGGTATGTGAAATACCAATAATGGAGGGCATGCATTCGCCCCTAACAACCAAGCTGATATTGATCTCTAATTTATTTCATCATCGACTTCCTTGAGTTTTCTCTTTTGTTGTTGTTCTCTTGCTATGTGCTGTGTGGCAGGAACATAACAATATGCACCATTTGTTCTCAATAGCTTTTGTTGTCGAGAGACTCAAAGTTCATTACAGGCTGAGAATGTGGTTAGTAATGGAGAGGTGTGAAATGGTGATCCAGATCCAGAGAAATGCAATTGAAATTGAAACTTTTTTAATGTTCTGTTCACGTTCGTCTCCGGAATTGTGGATGCTCGACTCAGCACCTGCGCTGAGGTGTTCTGATCGTAATCTGTCTAAAGCCATCACTCGTCCTGCTAGAGTTTCCCACTAGGTCCCCACATGAAGCTCTGGGTTGACACTGCTATATCCAGTCAGGCCCTTACAATAACACACTCCCAGCTGGTTGCATAAGTCCCTGACTGCACCAGGACACAGGCCTCGTCATCCAAACCCACATCTCCTGATGGAAAGTTCCATAAACACTTTTAAAGACACAAACCCTACCATGCGGAAGAGACTACGGGAATGAGGAGAGGGGCGATGGCGAACAGAGGAACCTGCCCAAGCTCTGAGAATCATTTCAGGTCATGTGGGTTCAGTTATGTCACCATGGCATTGGGATGGTGTCCGTTTGGGGCTGTGGCAGGGGGGTTTGGAGAGCCAGTTGCGGGGCATGTCTCAGCTGTTGTTGCTGTGGTTGTAGGTCCTGCATGGCGAAGGAGAGGAGTTGGGCTGGTAGTCGTACTTGCCAAGCGCTGTGGGATAGTAGGTAGTGGTGTAGACGTTTGTCTGCTGGAGTGGCGTTGGGTAAAAGTTGGATCTTTCATCTGGCAGCAGGTTGTTCTTGTTCAGCGTCTGGAATGACAGCAGAGAAAAAAAAGGAGGAATTATTAAGCCTTCCACTTTTATAGCTTACAGAATCATATGTTTGATATTTAATGCCATATTACTGAATATTTTCAAAAAATGTACTTTCTTCTGACAAGAAGCATACATCTGTAGTGCAAAACAACATTTTTTGTTTCTAACTGAGTTTAAAAAAAAGTTTTTCTTGAAAGAACAGTTTGATAAATATGCTTTTGTCACCATGACATGACCAGGCAACCAGTGAAGACTCCAGGAAGTCACTTCTCCGAGACAAGAAATTGTTCAGCACATAACCATAAAACCACAAATTCATATTTTTACACTTCTGCTCACTTTCTAGTTTAAGATACATACACTCATTTCTAGAAATCCATTAAAGAAGTAGATTTTCATTGGAAAAAAATTGTTCTACACTGGAAGATTTTTTCAGTAATTTTCAGAATAACTTTGAGGACTCAATTCTAGACAGAATAGACTTGTTAAGATAAAGAATTTTTGTTTTTGCAGTGTGGACACCATGTTCTGTGTTTTCTGTAAGAGGTTGAAATAATATTAGTAAGTCTTACCCGCAGGTGAATAAAATACCTCCACTAGCCTCAAGGTTATAACTTGTGTGCTGTAATTGTATTCATAACCAAAGCAACCTAATTAAAAAAAAATATTTAGTTCATGTCAAGCATACTCAATACACTAATATATGAAATGACGGGAATTCACTGCAGCTCTCTTAAATAAAAACAGGTCTAAACCCCACATTTTATTCTAATGCAATTGCTGAGTCTCTGGTAAAAGCTGAACATAAGGTGAAACACTTTCCAGGGGAAGCATTAGACTAATGTAATCCATCTGAACAGCTCTGGGGACCGAAGCAGGAAGATAATCAGGTTAGAGTCGGTGAAATACACAACGCTGGGCATCATAAATTGGCCAGGAGGAGAGGGAACCTGCTGGATAAACAGTGCTGTAGTGGTACACAGTGACATGGGCTGCACATCCAGCAGAGTCTGGCCCCTTCTGGTCATTAAAGCTAATGAGTTCAGGCTCTCAGCACCATAATGGTGGTCAGCACTGCGTCCACACAGCAACAACAATAACAGCAATAAAAACAAGTGACAGGAGCCTGAAATTGTGGTTAGGTACCATGTTCCTGCCATGCTTTGGTAGGATCTTAGATACTGTGAAGATCAATCCCTGCTGGCACACATTAGCTGAAGTCAGACAAAGGCCATGTTCAGACCGAAAAAAACAAACAAAACAAATGCAGAGAGTGCCATTGAGAAGATTAAATGCAAGCAAGAAAGTCCATTTTGAATAATACATCCATAACCTGAGTGACTTTCATAAAGTTGGGGACCTCACACTTTGTACCTTTCCATCTTTCAATCTCCACACCTCCAGTTTTTTTTAGTCAGGCTTTCTGTCGAAAAGCAAATAAAGGTCACTCAAACAGCGTTGTCACTTCCTGATCCATTATGCCTGCCCCATATTCACCAAATGCAGTATGAGTTTAACATAATGTATAGCCCCACACAGACTCCAAACGGTGCTGTTGACTGTGGTGGGACTCCAGATAAAGTTAGATAGGGATTTTTTGGGGGGGCTGTATTAGTGAGTTACAAAATTGCCTTTTGGGTGGAAATGTTTTTTTGATGTATTACAACTTCATGTTTCCTAATAGTAAGCCAATGTGTTGGAATGAGTTTAATCAGCGGCTTACTGCTGCATGACGTAACATCCAGTTTTATTACCACAAAAACAAAGACAGCGAAGTTTGAGATGCGACAGCTGTGTTAGGCCTGATGGATTAGTGCCAACAGTAAATGTGATGTTGTCTCCTGATAGGCAAGTTTACCATGAGTCTGAAAGAGATGTAAAAATATCTTTGTAACAACATTTAATAATCTG
Source organism: Siniperca chuatsi (assembly GCF_020085105.1). Taxonomy (NCBI): domain Eukaryota; kingdom Metazoa; phylum Chordata; class Actinopteri; order Centrarchiformes; family Sinipercidae; genus Siniperca; species Siniperca chuatsi. Next base: position 22,430,347 of record NC_058053.1, read on the forward strand.
AGCTACTCTGATCATTCAGAGAGGCAGCAGGGCAGGGAGACCTGTCCAGAATTTTCAAGGTAAGACGAATGCAGTTGCTGGTTTTGGAGGATGTAACTGAATATAACAAGATGAAATGAATCACTGTGCTGCTTCTGAAATGCGGAATATTATATTTTGGAGTATCAAGTTCAACTTGGGAAAATGACATGGGCAACAGTCATGAGACAAAAAGTGGTTGATGAAGGGCTGAAACCTCGATTCAAATTATTTGCGATAATAATCGAAGCTTCGTTTAATCCATATAACTATTTACAGTGCACTGTGTTTCGCACAGATGATTATTACTGTCGCACAACGCGCTTACGCTGTATGTGATCAGAGATGTTCAGAGAGTCTTTGGTGTGATTTGACAGCATGGATTACAAACAGGAGGAAGAGAGAGAAAATAGCAAGGGGTGCAGAGAAGCAACAGGCCAGAGAAATCGACAGAAAGTGTCCACAAAAACTCTATTTAGTGTGTCTATTGTAAAACTGAACTAGCCGACCGCAACAGCACGACGTCTCTGCTTCAGCATCTCAGCAGAAAGCATAACGTTACAGTCTCTGCACCCAGTCCACAGAGTGGACCCGACACAAGGTAGATGAAAGCTAGCAAAGAATGTAGGCTACGTTAATTATGGCTTTATGTAATGGTGGCTAGTTATGACGTCCATAAGTTGGCTAGGTTTTGCTCAAGAAAATAACCACAGAAAATAAAATGCTGCAGTCAATTTGTGAAAGCCTGAGCTTCATAATAATAAATAACATGATTATTTATTATTCTTATGATAGTCACAGTTCCTGTCCACGCGCTTCTGCCTCCTACAAATACCACAAAGAAGACAGTAAAGGCTTACGTTATGCCTGAGCTGAATTCAGGTTGAAACTTGTAGCCCTGAAACTTTTTAAAGCAGAATATGTTTGTTTTTGCATTTCAGAAAAAATGTTTCTTTAAAACCCAGAATGTAATATGGCACTTAAATGCACTAAATGGGTTTAGTTTTGACAGATAAAATTATTGTCTGCAATTTAAGCAATAAAAACGAAAACCAATTACTTAATTTTAAGAGACCTGTCTTATTTTCTCTTTTGCATATTTACTATTGCTCTTTAATAAAGAAAAAGTATTTCTTATCCGATTACTCGATTAATCAATGGAATAATCTGTAGAATACTCGATTACTAAAAAAATCGATAGCTACAGCCCTAGGTTGATGTCAGATCATCCAATTCTAATTTCTAATAATTCTAACTTAAATCAGTGATTTCGAGTTGCCCTAAAAAGTCTGATTGGAGCTTCCATGCCAACAAAAAATGAGATCAAACTCAACCCTTTGGTTCATTTATCTACAGGTGATTATTACAAGTATGCTTTAGCTCACTTTACAGAGACAGAAAAATCAATAATAATCACCAAGAGTTTAACTAATCAACAGAGAGCAAAACAATAGAAGTTGTAAAGAATGGGACATAAAATTGCACTAAAAGTCTACGAACCTCTGATGAAAATAGTCTTGACTTGCTGTACTGTGAATACACAGTAGACCGATAGCAATTGGAGGTCGAGGGCTGACTAATGCTTTAGCAAGCTAATGGGGCCCATTAATAAGGACATGGTTTGTGGGCAGGTAGAAAGGCTTTAAGCCTATAGGTTCTGTATAAGAGCAAGGAGGAATAAAAATGAACAGTAATTCATCTTCTATGGTTAGTGCTCTATTGAGATAAATTCATGAAAAAAGCTCTAAATAAAACATGAATCACATTCATTGCCCTTGAATCTTCAACATTTACATTGTGTGTGTTTATGCATAAGGGTGACACCAAGTAAATAGTACTTCTAGTTCCATTTGTATTACTTGTATCTACATAATATTTAAAAACGCAGCTACAGAGCCCTTTGATGATCACGCACCTTGAACTCCATGGGCGTGTACTTCTCATTCTTTGGCGTGGTGTTGCCCTTGTAGTTGAGGTGGTTCGGGGTGGTGGGGTGAATGACGGCAGATTCCTGCGAAGGCTTATGGAAACGTTGACAATAGACGTAGATCAGGAAGGACAGCAGCCCCGCCCCGAGGAAACAGGAAACACCAGTGGCGATTAAGTGGATGGAGGTGAATGCTGGGAAATTAAGAAGATATGTGGAGAGTTATCAAAGGCTCAACATACATTATCACATCCTATTTTGAAAAACTTTCTTTCCACAAACCTGGCTTTATATACATCCAAAATGTATCACAATTCTCATTCTGAATTAGAATAAGACATTTCAAATAGGCAGTAGAAAGGTGTCCGTTGGCCTAATGGTTAAGACACACACCCTATAACTGCAACATCCCCAGTTAAATTCGGCCTTTGTTGCTCCTTTGTTTATGCTGTTTGTTGTCTCATCTCCCTCCACCGGCATTTTTATCTATGTAAAAATTTTGTTTGATCTGTATTTTCAAGGACAGGAATGTGTACTTAGGTTTTGTCTTTTTTTTCTTCAGTAATTTTGAGGTTATGAAAAAAACTCATCAGTTTTGATGTGAGTCAGCCATTTCTTGGCACATTAAGCAAAACTGCTGTCTTGAATGTGTTTCAATTTGCAATTATCCAATAGTTGGACAACTTGTGGCCCATTCCAGGTACATCACAGTGTACATAATGTTTCTTCAAACTCCTGATTTTGCACAGACTGAAATAAACACAAACATGTAAATGTAACATATAATGCATGAAAACACACATCATGGACAGACATCTGTGGAAACATACAGGGCCAACCTTAACATGCACACAAAAACAAAGTGAAGGCAGCTGTTTATCCACTTACCTCCACAGTGTTGGTCCTTATCAAAACCAGATGCAGGGAGAATGACTGCAGAGAGGAGAGGAACACAGGGTCAGACACACATGCATGCACATACACATGCAAGAACACACACAGCACACACACTCTCCCTGGAGAAACAGCCTTCAGAACACAACAACCACCGACTAACATCAGGGGAGTTGACACATGCAGAAACAAAAACAGTGAATGAGAAATTGATATGTTGTTTAAAATGTTGTGCAAGCGGTCCATTGAGAGTTTTTTTGCATCAGTGAATTCCAAAATTTCTAGAGAAAAATGGACTGTTGAGTGAAAAAACAGCTCTGCTTTGTCAGATTGAATCTCTCTAGTTGCTGTTAGAGACACTTGACAGCGGGACAGTAATTTACAGCTACAACGTGACCTGTCCCCCACAAATCCTAGAAGGAAAGAAGAAAGGAGCAGGGAGAGTTGATCTGTGTGTGAGCAGATTTAATTGCAATGCCACATCTCCTGATTAATTTTTTGGCCTAATTTTTCAGCTTCCTCACAGCCGCCTCCTCTCTGCGAGTGACCTTAACAAATCCATCCATGGCCTCATTGAAATTTGCAATAAAATTAGATGTGATTTGGTGTTGTGACAACCCATTAATATTAATCGCCTTCGTCTGGACTCATTAGGGATTCTGAGCGTGGAGAGGCCTTCACCGGCAGGCCATGAAAGATCATTTCAGGAGAAACTTTCTGAGGCTGTCATCAGCATAACAAGGTGCACTAAGGCCAACAGGGTCAACCGCTAACTTGCTGGATTCACATGGACTTAATTATGGTTAATTAACAGAAGCAGATAAGTTTAGTGCATGAAAAAGACGTCTGCTACACACAGACAAATAAGGCATGTTTGTGTGTATGGACATGTTTGTGAATGAGAAAGGTGAGGATGATGACTGATGATGCTGAATGACTATGATACTGTGTACATACAGTATGTGACAATGACAGACGAGCTGTGTCCCCGAATCACAAGCTGCTGCTTTCAAATGATGCTGCCAAAGAAGATCTGGCCTAAAGGATTGTGGGCTGAATCTGAAGCTCCCCCCAAAATTAGATTGTCTGACCTCGCAGAGACCAAAGCCAACAGTGTGTTTGGGTAAACCTCATCAACCCTCAAATGGATGACAAAGCAAAAAAAAAGTTTGATGATAATCGGAAGTAGTTTATGTTTACTTCTTGTTTTAATTCCTTTGCACAATTTAAACATCATAGTAAAAACTAGTGCTGCAATTATTAGTCAATAAATTAATTTGTAAATCGTAGGGCTGGGTGATAAATCAATATTGTTTCTTAACTTTCACTTTATATTGTGATGATATGATCTTATTGTATTATTATTCTACAAATTTCTGTTGTCAAATGTAATGATTCTGAGTAAGGCGAGATTAAAAACAAACAATTTGTTGCTTAAGTTTTTGTTTGACTGAAGTGTTTGGTCACTGGTGCATTTGCATACATTTGGCATATCATGATTGTTAAGTGAATATTTTCAGACAAAACAAAGCAACTTAAAAGACATCATTTTGGGCTCTGGGAACTTGTGATTGACAGTTTTATTGGATGGACAACTGGCATATAATAGGTGTGTTATTTGCCAGTTACTGATGTTTTTCAAAATGTCAGAGCAGGTGGACATTTCTTTTTGTTTTTTTTACAATTTACTTGTGCTGTCAACCCCGACAATACAGGCTCACAAGTTTCTATTTGAAGGCATTGCAGTTTTTCCTGACAAAGGCAACCCAAAAGCATGACAAAACAAATGAAAAGCTTGCAGTGTATTCTGGGATATTCAGGGCTGCAAAGGAAGCAGGTTGTTTCCTCATAATTCTGGCAAAAGGACGTCGCACTCAAGGAACCTTTGAACGGCCCACCTTGACCTGTTATGACGAGTTTGAAGGAGGCTGCGCAGGTACAGTGTGTATCTGAGAGCTGACTGACTCACCAGGTATTTCATTGCAGTCTCTGCGCTGAGTGTTGTTCCCCACACAGGGGGTGTTGCCCTGAGCACCACACACCCGACTCCTCATCTGCAAGCCTGAATCATCACAGGCTGACCACAGCGACCAGGCCATCCAGCCACCTAAACACAGAAAGAAGAACAATCAATACAAACACAAGGCCACATCAAACTCAGACGGCCTGGAAACCAATGCGCCCACCAAAGCTGTCACCACCCACAACACATAACCTTCCCGGCCAGCCAAACATCAAAAAGTGTTTGTGATGTAAACAGGATTGGAAGAGTCCACCCGTGGAGAGTTTGTTTAGTGCATAGTGGAGATGTTTGTCTCCTGAGCCAAGCTTTAGTGCCGTTTCCCCGCAGCAGGCGACTGAGCAGTAAACAAAGGCTCCTACCCAAGAGGAAAGAGAAAATTCCCAACTCTCAGCTCCTCCCTTTGAACCATGCACTTGCTGCACTCTTTCACCATGTATTTAAAAGCACCAGAGTGGAGGGGGCACAGGCTACTGCAATGAAAGGCTGATGAAAAAGCTGGTTTGTTATTCGGGGTGCTCTCAAGTGTGCAGTTTTGGCAGAGAGGGCCTGAGTAGAGGCAGAGGACAGGCCTCTTTCACCTTTCCTATCAGTCTGGTGCTCACCGACAGGCTGCTCAGTCTCCACCATCTGCTCCCTTCTTGCTGCACAACCATCTAGACACACAAAACACACCGACCACCTCAAACATGTTTAATAACCGTGCATCACTACAGCCCACTTTAATTGCTTCATTTATTCCCATTTATTTTTGTCACCTGGACGACCTGCGTGATTGTATTGTTGAGTCAGAAGGAACACCATTAGGCCTGAGGCTCCTCGTTAGTATTCTGTTCAGACAATCCTTCCTGCTGTCCTCCATTACTGGTGGAGACTTTAATCAAATGACCTGTGACAGGGGCATCAAATATCCCTGTGACTGACAGCCAGCTTGCCTCTAATTATGCATGCAGAAAGACGGCGGCACCAGGAGGACCCCGATAGATGACTGATGTTGTGCCTGTCAATAAATGAACGGACGAAGAGATGGATCGGGGTTGAAGAGATTGTTAGCAGACAGTCGATCGGCACAGGCCTAATGGGACATGTTGGTCCACGTCAAACAGAAAAACATTAACCTGATAAAGGAGGCTGATTAGCATCTCGGCAAAGAGAGAAAAAAAGGCAAAAAGCCATTTACCTTTCTTTGTCTGTAATTACTAAGGAGGCTGACTGTAAGCATTACTCTCCCTGTGAATGACAGTTAAGCTGATTGAAAATGAAAAGCAGCTGAGGAAAATGTCAGTTAAGGGGAAACAACTATTAAATTCAGGAAGAAATCATCTGCACCACAACACATCACTGTACACACACGCGCGGACACACACATTTTTAAACACATACATGATCACCCCATACAATATTTGTCCAGGCCATTTTTGTTTTCCAGCAAAATGCATAAAGAAAAGATGAAAATCACATTGTGGTGACAAAATGTTGAAGGCTGTTTGATATTAAACTCTAGAATCAGAGTCAGGGTGATTATGAGTTCTGATGCTGGACTTTTTTTCTCCTCCTGGATTAGGAGGCAGATCTCATGAATATTTCAGTGTCCTTGTGGGAGCAGAATGGGAGTAGAGGGGGGGACACAGAGGGTGTTGTTATACATCTCATCATCACATGGTGTGAGACTGGGGGAAGCAAGGCTAACCTCGAAATCAAAGAAAAAAACACCATTAGAACACCTAATTTTATTGCACCCCAACTTTGTTTTGCAAATGACTAAAAAAACAACCCCCCCACCCCCACCACCACCACCACAATGGAGGTAAAAGAAATTACAATTTACAAAATTTGCTCACAGCATCGAAATGTTACATTTTAAAAAATTCTGCAGCAACATGTCTTTCCAGCTCTTACACTAGATAGCCCACACAGCACTTAGCAGTCAGTAGTTTTCTTTAAGTTTGCTTTTGGACTCTGTGGTTTACCAAGAGATGGGGGACTCAAACTTTTTACAGTTATTAAAGGTCCACATATGACTTTTAAGGTCATAGGTCTGGAACAATGCCAAGTTCACAACAGGTGCATAGGAAAGTTAAATAATGTGAAAGAAAAAGCACTGGAGGAGGATGGACCATCAGGCATCCTTGACAAAGTTCCATGACTGAAACACGATTGGTGGAGGCAGAAATATGAATGAAATGAATATCCTGAAACCTTGGCAAATAAAACTGCATGGCTAAATACCGCTAGAGGAGAGTGAGTGATGGTTTTTTCATAATTTGGGTAAACTGATTCTTAAATGTTACCCTGTTTTGCACTAATAAACAAAACTTCTGTAATTGTTGTTTTAATTAATCATTTTTTTGTTCAAAAACTTGGCAGGATCCAGAAAGTTAGACATACACTTGATACTTAATTTGTTTGCTTTTTAGTACCAGTATCAAACATGCATTCTACATACACAAGCAATCAAAACTCCAGACGCATTATGTAAGACTTCCATATGTTCAGTGCAACAACACAAGTGGATCTCTTTTAAAACCTTTCCAGAGAGGTTGCCATGGCGCTCAGTGCTCCAGCAGCACAGCAGGCAACGACACGGTGGGAGGACGGGTTGTTTTCTCAGCATGACTCTGTTTATTTTTTCATATATCTAAGACCTGGTTTATTCATTAGGAAAAGATGAAAGAAGCAATTTAGCAAAGGGGATGACACAGAAATGAAATGATGTGGGAGATGATTGCCTGCCTGGAGGTGTGATGAAAGGACCCCAAGCAGTGGTGGCATGACAGAGTTAGATTTTTAATTTATGTGACCTTACCATCGCAAGTGTGTGTGTTACACAGGGCCTCTTCAGTGTGTAGTCCTATGCAGATGTCCCCTCCATTGGCGGGCGCAGGGCTGTTACAGGAGCGTGTGCGTTGGTAGTGACCGCCGCCGCAACCCACTGAGCACTGAGACCAGGATGACCAGCAGGACCATGCACCTTTTACTGTAGTACACACACACACACACACACACACACACACACACACCTCCTCTGTTAATATGATAAGACACACACTAATCCAAACTATCCTGGCTACAAATTAAGACTAATCTTCTTAGTGGTATACTATCAGGAAAAACATTTTCTGAAGTAAGCCTGGATTCATTTGGGCTCAGTTTGAATACCACAAACAGAACTGCAAGCATCGAACCAGAAATGCCTACATATCTGTTCCTAAACCTAACAAAAACTATCTGAAAGACGTAATTCTATAGAGATTGGAATCTGTGACCAATTAACATCTAATCTATTACAAATACAAAGTGCAACGTTAGGTTAATACTTTATACTTTATAGTTTAATGTCAATCTGCTACCAATTTACATCAGATCTATTACAAGTTCAAAGTGCAAGGAAATGCAATCTAATGTAAATGTCAAGCTTTACAATCATCATGTTGGGCTTATTTTATTTATTTCTGGATGATGTCTTGATATAATCCTACTTTTACCATATTTTGCATTCCTCTGGTCCACTTTATTTTTTTTTATATTTTATTGATGTGCTTATGTGTAACTGTTAATGTAGTATGTAGTAACAGTTGTTACCGTTAATGAAACAACTGTGGACTTGTGACTTGACTGCTGTGATGCTTGACTCCCTATAGACTTGACAAGACTTTGTTTTATTAGCAATCCCAGAACAAACAAGAAACAGCAGCAGGCAGGTCTTTCACAGGCACTCATCTTTAATATTTAAATATTTGCCCAATTGAAAAGACTCAGCTATGTAAAAAGCACTATTAATACAAATGACATGTCAGTTTAATGGTCAGTATTAGAGACTTGCATCTCAACTTGCAATTTGCAAATGAAGACGTGTGTCATGACTTGACTTTGAAAGACTTGGACCTGCTCTAAAAACCCCAGCTCTGTTAGTTTATTTTTGTTCTGTATTATTTGTGTGCATTTATGGACGCCAGGGGCCGGTTGCACCAGCTGGATGTACATCAAGGATGCAAGTAAAATGTGTTCTAACACTGACGCAGAATTTATACCATATGCAGATCATAAGACTAGATGTAGCTAAGCTTAAAGGCCCTTTCAGACACAATGCGATTTGAGCTGCGCTCCTTGCTGGGTTCAGCACACAGTTTTAAAAACTTCTAGTGGGACTACGTCATTTTTTTGTTGCCAGCAACGAAGATGCATCTGTCCCGTGCCATATAACATAACCATATAACAAACCTAAGCTATGTTTATCATATAGGCCACACATATTGCCTACCTACAAGCTACCTATTAAAAACACACCTGATATTCAGACACACACAATATTAGCGTATCCTCCATTTTGCCTTCCATGCCTGGCTGGCTGCCTCGTTTCTATTGGCCACGCGGGTATTCATCATTGGGCGTGAGCTCACCGAGCTGCGCACGCACGCACTTTGCTCTACACAGCAAAAAGCCTCCGGGGCGCGGCACAAGCCATAGGAAATAATGGGTTGCAGAGCGCAGTGGTGCCGTTGTCGTGTTGTGTCTGGAAGGGCCATAGCATAGGCTATACCCAACCTGTTGGAGCCCAGCTGGTGGAGCTGGCCTCAGGAAGACTAGCAACCACATTAGTGAAGAATAATGGAGGTCCTACAAACAATAAACACATTCTGTCTGTTCATTCATAGATTTTTCTTTGTCTTACTTTTTCATGTGCAATGTGATTTGTTATTATTCATATTACCGGTTTAAACATTTTCAATTAAGTTTTGTTAGTGATAGGCCGATTATCTGGTATTTTGAGATAATTCGCATTGGCCGATGCCCACGCTCATAAGGCTGATAAACCAAAAATATCTGCAGACACATCTGCAGGCAGCTGCTGTAGAACGATGTTAGCGCTCCCCCTTGTGAGTTTTGGGATAGTGATGAAAAAGTTAGTTTCGTGCCCTGTACTACAACTCTCATGCAGCCTGCTATAAATATTTGCCTAAATTTCCTCAATCACCATTGTCTTTTCTAAATGTTAACACGTTTCTCCCATCCTTGACAGCAAATATAATTTTAAACTGTTACTGGCTAGCATTAAATATATATTATGTTACAATGTATCGAATAATGTAATTGAATGACTGTACCCCACTCGCCCTTAAATACCAGTCACGTTCTGAATTCTACAGCATAACCCAATGTATTTTTCTATTTCATTAATAAATCTAAAACAATGTTACTAAGATAACCATGTATGTTAGATTGTAAAGTGCATGGAATAATGGAATTACACATGACTTTTTTGTTTTGATATCGGCATTATATATCGGCATTGGCCATTGGAAAACCCATATCGGTCGACCACTAATTTGTGTCTTACTCGGCCCTACTGTTGCACACACTACATACATGCTTTATTTCATATATTTTCCCACTTTCTATGTTTTACTGTTGTAATAAATGTCTATTTAGGGTGTTGCTCTCTTCCTCATCATATCCTACTTTGTCTTTGCTTTATCTTATGTTACTGTTTTATCGGATCTAATCAGAAGAGCGTGACTGACTAATTGACTGGCTGGTTGACTGGCTGATGTCCGTCTGGCTGACGGAGAGAGGTGGCGTTGCCAGGTAACATCATAGTGCTGCAGAAAACTCCATTAGCTGAGTGGATTAGTGTGGCACTGAAAGTGAAGCAGACTGTGACCACTTAACTCTGACTAGCTCTCACAGCCAGCCACTGCTCCGCCTGACTGAGTCTCTGACTAACTGGCTGTTTACCTGGCTGAGTGTCTGACTCACTGAATTACTGAACAACCCACCGACTAGCTGACTGACATAGTGTTTTTATGACTCTCTTACTGTCTGCCTCTCCTCCTGTGTGGCTGACTTGCTGTGTTCAAGTTCAGAAATCAAAAAATGGGAAACGTGCCATTCCCGACCTCCACATGTTTGTTTGGCTTCTCACGAACACAGGGAACTTTAATTTTAATTGGATAAACCAAATGCATTGGCAGAGCCGTAGACTTGAGACTTTGGCTTGAGTCACAATAATTTCAACCTGATAAAATTCAGGAACAGTACAAATTAAAGACAGCAGGCAGGTCTTTCATAACCATACACCTTACATACTTACTTAGACCTTAAAGACTTGAGACTTGACTCAAGACTAGTTTTGACAAAACTTGAGACTTAACTTGGACTTATCTCAAATAACTTGAGACATGACTTGGACTGACTTGGGACTTGGACTTGTCTCGACTGGCCTGAGACTTGACTTGAACTTGACCCTTATTGACTTGGACTTGATTTGGATTTGGACAGAGGCTTGACTTTGATTGAACTGAGACTTGGCTTGGAATGACTTGAGATGTTACTTTGACTTATCTTGAATGAATCGATCCATTAGGCTTGACTTAGAGTGACCTGAACTTTCTGACCTGAGACTTGACTTGGACTTGCTTGAAAAGATTTAAATACAACTCTGTATTAAGCTGTATTTTGCTAATGAAGACTTGACAGCTGACTTTAGGCTGGCTTTGATGATACTTCAGACTGGACTTGGACTAGCAGTCAACTTGAGAGGTGACTTGAACTTACAAATAGCTCTGTGGTATAGTGATTGATTAAAAACATGCCATGTTGAATATTGAATTAATAATTATTTGAAATGCCTTCAATCTTTTAAAAGCTGTATGTTTACTCTTGTCTGCAGGGACAGACATGTTCATTAGACATCATGCCAGGAACTGGGGTTTCAGAATACAAATGTAACTCAAAAGGACTGTTTTTCAGGTCAGAAGTTCTCATAATGAAACTCATAATTGAACTCAGGTTAACTGTGACTTACCGACTGACTCAATGACTGCCTGCCATGTCTCTCTCACACTCACACACACACACACCTCTGCTTCCACTATTCATTTCAATCTCCCCAGCAATCTATATTGCCTCCATCCTTCTCTCTAATCTCATCATCAATTACTATTTTGCACTCATTCTCTCTTTTGTCACTGGCCTTGTCCTTCTCACCCGTGTGTCTACACGGGACAGGCACACTGAGACCAGCTGTACACGTGACATTCATGGCAAAAGGCTTCCTGATTGGCTACCTCCCACTGGGAGGTAACCAAGGCCGCCTCTCCTCGGCTTCCTTAGGTTACATGTGACAGTTGCTAAGCTAACCGCTAAGGATTCCACCTGAATACCAACAACTAACATTTATATACGCTACAGAAATTTGATCAGCTTTCCACCAACCAATCATAAATCATTAATTCATAAGGTACCTGTCATGAATAATTAAGGCGAGCTCTTAAGAGGAGTTCAGACCTTTTTCTAATGCCAGCCATATGTGTGTGTGTGTGTGTGCACGCGCGTGCACATGAACAGTATATGCTTGTCCTCAGTCTGGTTTAATAAGTGTAGCCTGTCAGTGCATCAGTCTGTGGTCAGCAGAGTTCTAGGTCAGCTGATTATGGTTTGATGAGGAGTTTGAAATAGATAATTTCATTTGTCCAAGGACTGTCCCTGCACTGCTGCAGCTGCTGGTAACCATTAGCTAATGAAGCTAATGATCCACTCAGCAGTATTTTACTACCACCATTGACCTCTCTCTGTCTCCATCTCTGTCTCTCAGTGAGCATGTCTTTTCTTTATGAACCCATAATATACTGAAGAAGTTAGAGAAAGGCCAATAGCTGCACTCTATTTGAGTGTTTGTAACTTCCTGCATTCAAGTTGTATTGGAGAGACTGTTGGAACTACTTGATGGTAAAAAAAACAGCACATGAAGTGTTCATATCTTCAAACTCATTTGAAGCTGTCAACTGTCATTATTGAAGTTCTCTGCAGACTCTGGTTGATCAGATTGTTCTCATATCCAGCAGCACCAGATGTGCACTTTTAGTTTAAAAAAATATTTTTTTTTATCTTGTCAATTTATTGCTTGTGATCTAAAAATGCCTTATTTGGTGAAAATCATCAAAATGAAAGTTCCCAATTAGTGTTTGTAAGTAAGCATGAATGCAATCAGTCATGTAGACATGGTTTTTGGTGTGTGTTCACTCACCAGGACATGCCTGGACGTTACAGTCCTGGTAATCCACAGGCGAGCCACGGCATGCAACGGGGGCGCTCTTCCCCTCTGGTCCGGCACAGGATCGCCAACGGGTGCGGTAGCCTTTGGCACAACTCTGTGAGCAAGTCGACCAGGTCTCCCATGACGACCAGCCGGCGCCTGCCACTCTTACCACTGGTGTCTTCAAGAGCTCCTCGACAAGGGCTACAGAGAGAAGAGTCAGCAAGTAAAAAGGGGAAAAAAAACAAACAGTTCCAGGTTAGATTAAAGTCAGAAATATATGCAGTGCTGTCAGATTGAGAGTTTAAAGAATTTAAAGAGAAAGATGAAGCATGCAGATTGTTTGAGTGTAAGTCACAGTGTATATGACTTTGCCAGCAGGCATATTTCTCTGTCTGTACTTCTCTCAAACTCGATCTGTGTCTCTCATGCATCCCACAGTTCCCTGCTGTCGGTGTTTCATCTGTTTGTCAGAGTCGATGCGGCCCCCCAGGAGGCTGACAGGCGGAGACAGGTAATCGATTCAGGAGAAGGGGGCATGAAAAAGCCACCAGTGGAGAGCAGTGGACTGTGACCCTGTGCAGCTCTCTCTGTGTCAGTGTGTATGTGGGAGTTCTGGACTGTGACCCTGTCACTAACAGCATGTAGGGGAGCTAACAGGTCTAACAGGAGGACCCTTTCAACATGTCACGCTCTTACTGGGAGAAATCTTAGCACGCTGCTGCCTTCTCACTGTGTACATGCAGGAGTGAGTATTTTTGTGTGTGGTAACTGTGCAGTACTGTATGTGTCTCTGTGTACACATAGATACAGATAACAGATTATTATCCTATTGACATTTTCCCACACATACACACAAAAAAAAATCTGCTCAGACTTTGCCTTTTGATTCTCTGCACATTTTCTTTTCTATTGACTTCCACTTAAAACTCAGTTAATTATAGTTTAAGGAAAAATTTACACAGAATTAACATTATTATTTATTCCCATATATATTAATTCAGACAGCTGTGTCCCTTAGGTGGAAATTGAAGCATTAAACTGGAACTGACGATGTCGTCAAGTGACTTTCACTTTGTTAGTTTATTTATAGTGCAGCATCACCCCAAGGAGTCTCTGCACAGATTACAGAATGAATAAAAACATCAGGAGGGATCATAGCACAGAGAAAAGAAATGGGTTTTGAGCCTCCATTTGATAATGTGAGAGCACACCTGAACAGGTTCTTCAACAGGCCCAGGGTCCAAAGGGGTCAAAGCCTCTGTGTGAAGTAACTTGTTAAGATTTCTCGTTGCAAAGTGAAAGGAGAAAAACGTTCTACTGAAAAACCATTCATTTGGATGTTGTCACAAGACAGAAGCCATTGCAAGACCTTTAAAGGGAGTGTTTATCCCCTCAGGAAGATATTTACGTTTAGTTCAGTTTAGGTTCAGTATTGACACCATGCAATATGGGCTCTGTAAGTCTGCCAAAAGAAATCTTGATTAATTCTATAAATGTGTGGTCACTTGACTTGTGTTGGGGGCCCTTTAAAGGGTGTATGATGAGGGGCCCATCATTTAATAGCAATTAATTAATTTATGTTGGATTTTCCAAAGATGTGAGCAAGGGGCAGCAGGTATTAATTTAACTTTTGGTGTTAATCTCTTTACATTGAATTAGTTACTGTTTTATGTGTCAGTTTTATGTTACTTGGAACTCTTAGATATCATGCCAATTCTCTTTTATGGTAGGTTTTCACTTGAATGTAGAACTGTTATTTACCCACATCCAGAGACCTAACTGTATCTGTCAGCAGGTTAACTTACTATCTGTCTCGCAGGCTGCAGTACCATCGTTGGGACAGAAGCGCGTCTCCACCTTCCTGCGTCCGATCTGCAGCTCATGGGGATCAGACAGGTGGGCCCGGCACATGTAGCGCATCCTCTGCTCCTGACGAGCACCGCCCTGAGTCACATTGACAGGCATCCAGGGGGTCCAAGGTGTGTTCCTCTTTACCTCGGGACATGCCTCCAGGTTACAGGCCTTGTACTCCTAAATGTAAAGGTGGCAGAAGTCAGGGGCGCAGTGGGGTAAGTTTTCATAATTTAAAAGAAGACTAAATGTGTAATGCCCTGCTAGGAGATTCTAGGGGCTGCAATGTTCATTACACCCCACATCACCAGTTTCTGATAAAAAGAACAATGTGCTCATTATTTTGCTAACTAGCAGTGTTTGTCCTCAGGGTGGTACTTGAGAAAAGGCCATGGGGTTATTAAAATAAGTTTATTTGTGTGTGTGTGTGTGTGTGTGTGTGTGTTTCCTACCAGTGCACATCCTGGGCAGCTGTTGCCATTCTCACAGGTGCGGACCCTGGAGTGGACACCTCCCCCGCACTCGGTGCTGCACTTGGTCCAGGAGCCCCACGGGGACCAGAAGATAGGCTGAGGACAGGACACCCCTTCATTGCAGAACCTGTGGAGATGACAGGGGTGGGAGAAGAGGTGGGGAATTTTAAGAGGAATGATTGTAACAAAAAACCCAGTAGCAGTGAGAGCTGCGGACTTGAGACTTAGACTGGAGTCTGACTTAAGAAATGATGAATTGAGACTTGACTTACCTTAGACTTGATTGCTTAAAGATTTTTTGAAAGCAAAAACATTCAAGTCTCAAGTTTTGACTTTGTCGAAAAGCACAAAACAATAAAAACTATTACATTATTGACATTATTGGTCATTTGTTCACTTAAGTGACCTGGCTTACGTTTTCCTGATGTGACATGACATGAACATGAAAACGTCTAGGGAGCACGGTGGATGGTTGGACGCACAAATGTCAAACTTTGACACCAGAGACTGCAATGGTTTCTTTTAACCATGACCACAACATTAACCAAGTTGTTTTACATGCTGCTTGTCCTGCTGATAGTGGTGTCAGATGAGAAAACGCTTGAATGACTTATATGATAACACTTGCATGAAGACAATGACAAACAACCTATTTTGTTGTTTAGATTAATCTAGTTGGACAGGAGACTCACTTTGACCTTCACCAAAAGACCTAAAAACAGATCTGGTATCAACTAAGTATTATGGCTGAGTAAGGACAGGATACATCTAATCTCTAATGCATCCTTCCATAGCACTGGTTGAATATAACCATCATTTTCACCATATTTGCATACTTTTTTAGCACAGGTGGTCTCAGTTGGATATGATATTATATTAATTATTTGATTGGAAAGATTAATTTGATTATTGCAGTCAATCAATGGTGGATTTATCAGTTACTTTAACACATCTGGTTATCCTCACCTCTCATCCCTGCTTGGCCCCACACACACACGGCCACCATGTCGGGGTGAAGGGTTGTTACAAGAACGCTGGCGCAACTCGAAGCCTGTACCACAGGTTGTGCTGCACTGTCCCCATGACGACCAGGGTGTCCAGCCTCCATTTCTATGGCAACAGACACATGGTTTTAACAACCTATTTCACAATGGCTCCAAAACCTGCATAATTATTCACAAGTGCTTTTAGTATTATTCTTTCACAGGGTGTTCTCTAAGGCTAAAGGGGAAAAAGAAACTCTGTTTTAGCTTGGTCTGATCATTACTCTAATTCTGAGCTTCTGGAAACAGAAATGCAAACACACACAGGGAGTGCATTCTGACTGGGAAACATTTATTCAATTTGCTTAAGTGCTTTGTTCCTGGGTAGCACTTCTCATGATTTAATTGCCACTTTCTGCAAAAGCACAATTCAATTTCGACACCAAGGATTAAATCTAGCATAGCTATCCAGTGGGATGAAGGTGCCTAAACTCTTTGTCTCCGCTCTGTTCTCTGTAACGCTGATTGGCCAATTCCCCTGCAGACAGAGGTGGTGAGAGGTGTCACAAGGAGAACCTGGATGTCACCTACATTTTCTAATAGGATTCCTCGCATTCATGACCTTTCTCATGTTCTGTCAGCGTGTAAATTGTGCCCTGAGGTGGATGCTTCAAAGTCAATCAGAACATTGCTGCTACAGTAGCAGAGGTTAAGAAAAGATTGTAGTTCTCCTGATCCTGGACCAGACTCATTTGCAAAATGACAGGCTTAATGTGCTCAATCATAGCATTGTAATAATTTCAACTTGACAATGTCCAGTGTACTGAGCCAGAATACATTACAAGCTCACACAACCTCAATTTCTAACATCTTTTTTTATCTATGATATACTGTAGATCTTATTATCATATTTTATTTTTAAGATAATATACAGCAAATCCACAGCTTCAGCTTTGTTTAAGGCGAAGCACGTATATTTGTAAAGCACTTTTCAAACATGGAGAAGTGCTCTACATAAGGCAAGAAATGGATTAGAGCAACGGTTAAAACACAATGAATAGAAAAATAAAATCAATTAAAGTAGAATACAATGAAATAAAATACAAATAGACAAAAAATAACAATGAACACAGTTTAAGTACAGTTACAGTGCAGTAATAAGATGTCCAAAATTTAATAGAGGAAAAGTGCTGGAGAGAAATTAATAAATCTGCATAGTCACTAAAAGTAGCTTCACTAAGGGACCCACTGGGTTTCTATTCTTCAAGCATATGCGAAATGTATTTTCCCCCAGGGCTGCTAAGAAATTTATAAACTAGCAACAGTACTTTAGAATCTATTGTGTAACTAACTGGGCACCAGTGTAAAGATTTAAAGGGATAGTTTGGGTTTTTTGAAGTGGGGTTGTATGAGGTACTTATCGATAGTCAGTGTATTACCGAAGCAAAGTGTATGCGTAGGAATACTGAAGTCCTGTGGAATACAGAGGTCCCGCGGTTGAGAAAATGTAGTGCCAAAGGAAAGGGCTGTCTGACAGCACGGTAAAGGGGTGAGCATTTTGCTTTTAGTGTATACTTAGACTGATGTAGATTTTTTTGGGTCAAACTTTTTTTGGTAATACGTATTACTATTGATACCCATTCACAAAAATACAGAGCTGAGCATCTGTGGCGTAGCAGCTGTCTGCTTCTCCAAACTGGCTGCTCGCCGACCCCCATCTACTGTAGGCAATACACTGACTATAGATAAGTACCTCACACAACCCCACTTCAGAGAACCCGAACTATCCGTTTAAGAGCAGGATTTAAAGGTGGGGTATGGCATTCTTGAGAAATCCAATACCATGACAAATACCATGATATGAAGCAAACAACGACACAATGTGACTAACGTTAGCTAGGTTGTGGGTTAGCAAACTGTCCCTACAGTTGCTGCTGCTAAGCTAACAGCCAGAGAGGACGAGACAGTTTCCCAGAGCCAGCACACCAGCTCCAGACAGCAATACTCACAACTCTCCGGCTACTATAGCTAACATCCCAACAACAGCTTATCTTGGCAAACTAGAAAGTAAGCTCAATGTCTGTGAGCAAGTCATTTAACGTTACCTGACACACAAATCATGGCTGGAATATTGTTGTGTGGCTCGACCCGAGCCACTTTGTTTATTTCCCATTTAGAGAGCCAGGGCTGTGTAAAAACACCAGATTTTTTTCCAGCGCACACACTGAATTTGACAAGAAGACGTGTATTGGATTAGATTTGCATACTCTACCTTTAATGTGCTCTGTTCTCCTGGTTCTTCTTAGAACTCCGGCATTTCTGAATGCGCTGCAGTTTTCTAATTCTCATTTTAGGAAGACAGGACAAGAGACTGCTACAATAATTCACCATATTGGGGATGATGGAATGAATGATTTTAAATCTTGTCAGGACATAATACTTTTAATTATTGTTTTTTATTTTACATGATAAAAGGCAGATTTAGATACTGTCTGGATGTGACGTGGAGATCTGGGTAGATAACACCACCATGATTTCTAACTTGGTCTTTATGCCTTATAGTTCTGCGATCAAGCTGGGGAATAACATTGAGTCTTTTCTCCTTGTTAGCATATACAATGATTTATTTTTTGTCTTTTTTCCATTGACTTATACGCATTTTTAGTTATATTGTCATTATATTATTTTTTCTTAATACCATAGGCCTGTGATTGGACAAGTGATCCTTAGTAATTTAAACCTTTTTGTATTAAATATGCCTGAAAATAAAAAAACCAAGATAATTATATGTGATGGTTATTGTTGTTATTGTTTAATTATTATCATCAATGTAACAATCAGTCAATCTTTTTCTTTCCCTACCTCGAGCAGTTGGAGACTTCAATAGTGGGGCCCTCGCAGTGTTTGCCTCCACATCGAGGGGCAGGGCTATCGCAAGACCTGGAGCGACACAAACAGGAGCTCACACCATCCACACCATCATCATTGTTGCAGGGTTGCCATGGCGCCCAGGGTCCGAAGCCACCATTGGTGGTTTGGTTCCGCAACTGGAAAACAAACATCAGTCATGACGAGAGATCAGGTCAGCAAACATCAGCCTGGGTTATTCAACCATCCAACATGTGTGTCAGTGGCTGCTTAGAGTATAGAGTAGAAGTAGTATTAGAGTGCAGGTCTTCTGCTGCCAGACAGGACTTTTCCTTCTAAAATGGAGAGTGAGGGTTTTCAGAGGATTATAGGGGAATACATTTACTGCAATTCACTTCACTTTAGCCATATTCAATCCAGTTGATCTAAGTGTAATCTAATCCATTTCAGTTCAATCCAATTCACCTTCCGTTCTTCCTCTACTACTCCTATATCCTGTTCTGTCTTGTACAACACACACTGAGAAGTCGTTAGTCATGGATGATGCCAAACGCTGTCACAAAATGACATCAACATTGCGCTGAGTCTTACGGCCCCATGAGGAGAGATGTGACGCCGTGTTAGCCTTTCTTGCAGTAAATGCTGCAGTGACGTAATTCTTACCGGACAAACAGTGATGTTCTGCTTCCACTGGCTCATGTTAGAGCTGTCCTCCAATGTGGTGCATCTGCGCTGCCTGAAGTCCCAGCCACAGTAGGGGTCCCTGGCCTCCAAGCACAGCCTGCAGGGGACAGGAGTGAGGAGGAAAGAGGAAGACTATGTTGTCAGCAAAGTGAGTAGTTTAATTGTTAAATAAAGACAGTGCACATTAATAAACATTTCAGTAAATATAACAGAGTTAGACAAAAAGTCTATTTTACATCTGTATTCCCTGGACAGATATAACATAGTAGACACCAGTTTTCTCTAGAAAAAGTCAAAGAACTGCCGTTGCAATTTACACTGTAGACTGTGACCAGAACAAATGAATGGTAAAATACGTGACTGCACATATATTTCACTAACCCCCAAAAAGTGAATTAAGTGTTAAGTTTCTTTTTAAATAAATACAAACCCGATTCCAAAAAAGTTGGGACACTGTACAAATTGTGAATAAAAACAGAATGCAATGATGTGGAAGTTTCAAATTTCAATATTTTATTCAGAATACAACATAGATGACACATTAAATGTTTAAACTGAGAAAATGTATCATTTTAAGGGAAAAATAAGTTGATTTTAAATTTCATGGCATCAACATATCTCAAAAAAGTTGGGACAAGGCCATGTTTACCACTGTGTGGCATCCCCTCTTCTTTTTATAACAGTCTGCAAACGTCTGGGGACTGAGGAGACAAGTTGCTCAAGTTTAGGAATAGGAATGTTGTCCCATTCTTGTCTAATACAGGCTTCTAGTTGCTCAACTGTCTTAGGTCTTCTTTGTCGCATCTTCCTCTTTATGATGTGCCAAATGTTATCTAAGGGTGAAAGATCTGGACTGCAGGCTGGCCATTTAAGTACCCGGATCCTTCTTCTACGCAGCCATAATGTTGTAATTGATGCAGTATGTGGCCTGGCATTGTCATGTTGGAAAATGCAAGGTCTTCCCTCAAAGAGACGACGTCTGGATGGGAGCATATGTTGTTCTAGAACTTGGATATACCTTTCAGCATTGATGGTGCCTTTCCAGATGTGTAAGCTGCCCATGCCACACGCACTCATGCAACCCCATACCATCAGAGATGCAGGCTTCTGAACTGAGCGCTGCTAACAACTTGGGTTGTCCTTGTCCTCTTTAGTCCGGATGACATGGCGTCCCAGTTTTCCAAAAAGAACTTCAAATTTTGATTCGTTTGACCACAGAACAGTTTTCCACTTTGCCACAGTTCATTTTAAATGAGCCTTGGCCCAGAGAAAACGCCTGCGCTTCTGGATCATGTTTAGATATGGCTTCTTTTTTTACCTATAGAGTTTTAGCCGTCAACGCCGAATGGCACGGTGGATTGTGTTCACCGACAATGTTTTCTGGAAGTATTCCTGAGCCCATGTTGTGATTTCCATTACAGTAGCATTCCTGTATGTGATGCAGTGCCGTCTAAGGACCCGGAGATCACGGGCATCCAGTATGGTTTTCCGGCCTTGACCCTTACGCACAGAGATTGTTCCAGATTCTCTGAATCTTTGGATGATATTATGCACTGTAGATGATAAGTTCAAACTCTTTGCAATTTTTCTCTGAGAAACTCCTTTCTGATATTGCTCCACTATGTTTCGCCGCAGCATTAGGGGAATTGGTGATCCTCTGCCCATCTTGACTTCTGAGAGACACTGCCACTCTGAGAGGCTCTTTTTATACCCAATCATGTTGCCAATTGACCTAATAAGTTGCAAATTGGTCCTCCAGCTGTTCCTTATATGCACATTTAACTTTTCCGGCCTCTTATTGCTACCTATCCCAACTTTTTTGGAATGTGTAGCTCTCATGAAATCCAAAATGAGCCAATATTTGGCATGACATTTCAAAATGTCTCACTTTCAACATTTGATAAGTTATCTATATTCTATTGTGAATAAAATATAAGTTTATGAGATTTGTAAATTATTGCATTCCTTTTTTATTCACAATTTGTACAGTGTCCCAACTTTTTTTGAATCGGGTTTGTATAAATAGACACACATAAAATTAATAATAAAACAGTGAAATGGGATAGGTGAATGCAGACAAATCACAATGTTTTTTAAAGTCCAGCGTTAAAAAAACAGGGCACCACTGTGACTAAGCCATATCCAAACACACTGGTCTCAGACCTACTGTACGATACATGCATTATTAAGGACTCTGAAAGATGACAAAATCAGACTTTTTGGTACATTGTTCCTCCCTCAGCACACAAACAAAACTATACACGGTACATCACCCAAACAGTGATTAAATATTTGTAAGCTCCTCCAGTAAAACAGAGGCTTAATGACGGCTAATTAAATCTAAAGCTGTTAATGATGAGGCTAAGCCACCAGAGCAGATCTGGATGCCTCAGGAACACAGGATAAAGGCATCAACTAAATAACTCCTCTCTCTCAAAGTCTCCCCTTCACTTTCTGCCTCTCTTCCTCTCCTTCATATGCTCCTTTTGTCTCTCTCTCTTTCTTCAACTATCCTCCCTCACTCTCATTCTACTCCCTCTCCTTCTCAACTCCTTCATCACAACATTGTACTGTAGGTTCCTTTCCTCCTCTCTCCATTCAGCTGAAAGGAGAGATTCTTCTTGTTTTTTCTTTCCTGGCACAGAGCTTCATGGTTTATTTAAAGAGCCCTGTAGTGTTTTAGCCTGAAGGTTGAGGAATCTCCAAGTGTTGATACAGCTCTCTGTGCCAGGTCTGGGGCTCCGTGGTGAACCTGGGGTCGGCTTAGATCCAATAAAGACAGTACTGCTTAGGCAGCACATCAGAGGTGACCCCACAGACCAAGAGCAACCAAGCACAGGAGAGAGAGACAGGCCATGCTCATGAACTTCCTTCATGAGCATGATGCATTCACCGCAAACTTTCTTGTGCGTCATTTTAATTAAGCAACATTATTACAGCGATGCCGGATGCAATCTATAATACAGATGAAACAATAATCATAATGAGGTTGGCCACAAATTCACAGTTCAGTGAACCTAATAGTTCATTTGAAAGAACGGAGGGAGGAGTGTGTTGCCATTTTGGATCAAGGTCGATTAAATTGTATCTGTGATGGCTTTGATGTGTGGTGTTGCATCGTCATGGCTTTCTGATTACCAACACACTCACCTTCACACACACACACACACACACACACACACACACACACACACACACACACACACACACACCATTACAGAGATCAGCTAAGCGGAACAATTATGAGTGTGTATTTCAAGGATGGAATAAATAATGTTATATGAAAGGGAGAGGTGGGAGAGATTTGAGGCCTAATTAGCTCCGGATAAAGTGTGCCAAGAGGCAGGCTGGGAGGTATCTGACCTCGGGGAAAACACTTACTTCTGGATTCACCTTGTTTGCATTGATTTAGAGAAAATTGTGGGTCGAAATATGAAAAAAGATGACTATAGCTCAACTGAGCCATTCATGCTGTAAGCTCTTAAGACCAGAAAAAATGTATCTGCTGGAAAGAAATGCTGACAAACTGATTGCAGTGCAGGTGAGGATGGGGGTTAATGCTGTGGGTTAAGATATTCACACAGCTGCAGGCACATGTGTGTGCTCACAACAACACAAGCACTTAAAGCACAAGGTATGCTACTAGTTGGTCTGCTTCAGTCTTCCCAAAAATATCTACACCTATTTGAATTCAGCACTTTGTCCCAAATCTGTAAAATATGGGGACACACTTTTATGTACTTGATGTCTGGAGCTGTTTTTCCTGGTTTGGGCAAGTCCCCTTAGTTCTAATTAAGGCAAATCTTAAATCAAACTTTATTTAATCAGGTAGTCTCGTGGAGATTGAGATTTCTTTTTCAAGGGACACCTGAGAACAAGAAACATTCATAATCAGACAACCACACAACCAGCATACAAAAACACAAATAAGTAGAGATGCCAAGTATTGGTATCAGGGCCGATCAGCCAGCTGGTGTTGCAGTGCTCCAGCTGGGCTCTACACTGCTACAAATATTACACATTACCCCTTTAAGCAAATCAACTTTTTGTTTTGAAAGTTTTGAACAAGGGCCTTCAGTATTTGGATCAAGAAGCTTGTAAAAAATAAGCTTGGCCGGATTTAGGAGGCTACAACGGTTATTTCAATCTGTCAGATACATATTTAATCAACATTTAGGTTAATATAAGTATTAAATCGGACTTAGTATCAGAAATACCAAATATTAAAAGGACTCAGATCGGAAATCTTGATACAAATAAGGCCAGACAACCACTATCACACAAAAGTATACAATGGTATTTTAGACAATACTGTGCTTCCAACTTTGAGGCAACAGTTTGGAGAAGGCCATGGCAATGCAAAAAAATTTGGATGCAAATTGCAGATGACGGTGAGAGAGCTAAAGGAAGATCTTGGAAAACAAAAAAGGGTACTGAATCTTGATCTTTGGCAAAACACTTTGCTCTGCCTTTGTGAAGTTTAATTGACATTGGCATTCCAAGTCGTAGTTTGATTGACATCAATAGATACTGTATCATTTTCTGTTACAGCAAAACAGTAAAGTACATTGATTTCTTTTACACTAACGTCAAAAATAGTATATTATGACATACATAGCATACATACTGTATTCTACTAGTGTAATATGTGGAATTGGGACATAGTACAGGTTTGCAGTCTCAGTATTTCCTCCAATAATTTCCTTCACCATGGGCCATTTAATAAACGAGGGAAAGAAGAGGGCGTACCAAGGCGTTTATCTCCCACTGACCTTTCTGCAGCTTCATAAAACACGAGCCAAGCCCTCTCAGTGGCTTACCGTTTTTTAAAAACAGGACCAATGTAAAAGTCAATTAGAGGCAGTGTGGGTGGAGAGAGGGCCGTGTGATGGGAATAGAAAAGCTAATTTCTGTAACAGGAAGTGCAGAGTGATGTCAGCCCAGACAGGAGGCTGAGTCTGCAGATACACAGGAATGTGAGGCATCTAAACTGTATGAGAGAGTGCGTGTGTGAGTGTGAAAGAGAATGTGTACATAATCAAGTGCGTTTTCTGAATACCCCTCAGTCTGTGTACACTGTAAGGGCGTGTCTGTATTGTGGGTGTGCCACCATGTGTGAGAGCATCGCTTTGACAAGTCTGCAGGGCACTGGCTGATATTTAATTCAGCAGCGTGCATGCCCGGTGGCACACTTTATCAAAACAGAGAAGCCATGGAACATGGCCTGTTAAATTTTAAACAGACCGAGCTGCAAAACCCACCAGGCGATATAACAATATGTCTGGACGAGTGGCATGGGAAGATATATCTGCCGGATTCTCTCTGTGGGGGTGTAATTGGCATTTTAAATCGTTTGTGAATGTTGTAAAAACCAGTGTCTCCTTTTATTACAGGCCCTTTAACAACTAGACATAAAAACAATAGCTCACCTCGCCTTTAATGGCGGACCGTCAGTGTATAATTGCAAATATGATCACCAGAGCTGATAAATTATGGATTGGAATCAGCCATTATTAGCTGTAGCACTGACACTCTGGGAATACGTTAGCAAAGGCTGTCTGGAGGGTCTGCTCAGTTAAACATATGTCTGCATACGCCGGCCTCTCTCCATCTCTCCACACGAGCAATGTCATTTTTTGCAGCAGCTCTCAGGAGACCGCCACTGACAGGCTCTCTGTCCTCATCCTCTCTCCAGGGGAGAGAGCCCATCCCTGGGGCTTTTCCCCCCACTGTGCTGGGCTGAGCTGGCCATTCAGGAAGTCTGCTCATGATGAATTGGAAACACAGCGAACTCCTGCTAGCACTCAGCGCTAATACATCCAATTAGGCCCAGTTGGAGCCAGGCTGAAGACTGATGGTGCCGCGTCCAAAAAAAAAAAAAAACAGGAAAACAAAAGTGAGATGGCTGTCTGCCAAAAAATGCCTGATGTCCTCCATGTACAATTTTAGCCCTTGGTGAATAAAAGGAGCTGCATCATCACAGAGAAACAGTATGGAGAAAGGCTACAAGACAGAGAGAGAGAGGACGAAAGAGAGGAAGAAAATATAAGAATATTCAAAAGCAAGGTAATAAATGGCAGAAAGATGGTAAATGGATGAAACTAAGAGACAGGGAAAGATAAAACTGACATAGTGCAGAGATGAACAGACAACACAAGACAAGAAAACAAAAAGCAAGACAGGTGAAGTTGGGAGCAGCACTGAACTGCAGGTAGAGTATGATAGCATTTTTATCAATTTAGTCAATTCATCTGAATCCAGTATTGAATCTGCTTATGCAATCCTTTGCAGGGTCACAATAGGCTAGAATCTATCTCAGGTCACATTAGGAAAGAGGAAGGTTACACTCCCGACATAAGGGCTGATACTTTTAGACAGACAACGATTCACACTCACACTCATACCTTTGGGAAATTTACCAATTAACCTGCATGTCTTTGGACTGTGGAAGGTAACTGAAACACCCAAAGGAAACCCATGCAGGCATTAGGAGAACATGCAAACTGTGACAGTGCTAACCACTGCACCACCATGCCACCCTTATTTTTTTAATCTCTTATCAACTATCTTTAAACATTTGTAACCAGCTAAATTATGAGTAGCTAAAAATCAAAGATTCATTTGAGATATGTAATCACCTATTGTTGTCTGAGAAGACAGAAGCACTACAGTTTTGAGTGGCAGCCTAATCAGTGTTCACAACCTGTACAGATAGAACCTGAAACTATATTTTTCACAAATTACTCTAGCCAAATACTGGAGAGGAGGACGTGATAATCCGCTTAAGTCATTGATATGATATACATGAACCTCTGAGATTCCAACGACTGAAACTGGGGTGACAGATAAACTGCCGTTTCTCTAGATAAGACTCACCACTCTACTGGTCTTGCTGAACTGCAAAATCACACAGTCCACTCACAATCGTACATTACCCTTTGCTTACAGAAAAAATTACTAGGTTCGATAAGATATTAATTGTCCTCTGAGCTTTGCAAATCCAGGTGGCTATCGTAGCCACTTGTTTGTTTTTATTTATTTTTCATTTTACAAACTTCCCCCTGAAAAGGGAGCAGAGTAGTTAGAGTAGGAAATTTAAAAGATGGCGAACCGTAGGTGACTGGTCCAAATCAAGAATGAAAGACAGAGGACTGTGAGAAAGCAATATAGACAGAAATGGAGACATGAGACAGAGAGCAAAATGATTACACTGAGCTGCGGCCAGAACAAAGCCTTTAATAAAAGTAACAGCATTCTGGAGCAGTAATAAATACATCCACCGTGTGAACACCATCTCTCTTTCTCTCTCAGTGCTTGGCTGGTGAAGTGTTCCTCTGATTGGTCATAAAGGCTTAGCAGCAGTGAGCTCTAGAGGCCTGCTGAAAGGGTGGCAGCCACAGCCGACTGTAAATTGGGTTTGCTGGTGACGGTCCTGTAAGCTCCCCTCACACAGAGGCAGACAGGGAAGTCCACACCACTGTATAGGGGCCCTATAGGGACTGATGCTAAAGTATAACGAAAGCTGCACTGCAACATATCATGAATTGGTTTTAACAAGCAGCCACACACACACACATACTGTGGCAGAGATGATAATGGTCAGTGGTTTTCCTCAATGGCCACTTAGTGGTTTCCTGATGTTGTTTTAAACTTCTGCTGCAGGCAGGCTGACCTGCCTCAGCCTCATGACTACTGCCAGGTCACTGTTAATCACACACATAGAACCACGCACTCATACAAACACAGCAAATTGAACCAAAGCCCCTCAGGCGGAAATGTAACTATCACCAGCAGGACAATTGTACCTCTTGTAATAAAATGTAATGTTTATGTAAGCAGATGTGTGAGCGGTGGTTTGGCTGCAGGAACAGAGCCGCTACAGAAAGCCTGATTTGTTCCGTTTCATCCTCCTCAACATTATCCTCATCATTTATTCAGCATTTCCTCCTTTGCCTCCTACTTGTAGTTATTTCTGTTTCCATATTTTTTCTTATCTTTTTCTTTCTCATGCTTTTTCGTCTTTCTCCTCATCACCAACTGCAAAAACAGTCCAAAAAAAAGCTTCATTTGAATCCACCGTGTAAAACCACTTTTCCCTGTCTGATACCTTCAGTTTCAACAAAAGAGTAAACCAATCCAGGTAAGAAAAGTAGTGCACTTACTTTCAAAGTTGATTTTTTGTAGGGGGTGTAAGCACTATGCTACTGTTCTGAGTGAGACCAGTAGTTTCATTCTCCATTTGGCAGCGTGGACTACCTTTCTTCCCTTAGTGAAGGGAAAAAAAGCCCTGATGAATGCAACATTGCTGCTAAGCTAGCACACTGCTGCAGCCAAAATAAATCACTTCACTAACAGAGCGCGATAGAGAGATAGGGGCTGGGTGTAGGACAGAGTGGTGCTGTTAGCCAGAGGTGCCAATTGGCCAGGTCAAATATAATTATCACAAATAGAGGACAAACACACAGGCATGTGCGCACACACACACACACACCCACACAATGGCACACAAGCTGCAGCATTTGTCTGCGAGCTATCACTAAAAGGCTACAAATCACTGGCTGTTGAAAAGGTTTAGCAGTGTATCAAAAAAAGCACTTCAGTTAAAGATGATATAAATGTTATTCTACTCTCAGGGTTGCAAGTGTCGCCAATACAGATCAATAACAAAGGAAACATTAAAAGCACTTAAACGTAATTTAGTTTTCAGACTCAACAACCATACAGGCATTCAAAGCAACATGTGTTATTGATGTCGAAACATAAGCTGTATGTGCCAGCATTTTAACTCTATGTTTAAACAATTCCAAACATGCACACTTACATACATGAAGAATTTCTGCATTATAGGTACTGTACAGCCACAGTCCATCCATTATTCCATTACCATCCGGATATTTTATAACAAAGCGGATAAGTTATGACTTGTTCATAAATCATGTTTCACCCTCTCTCTTGCTGTAGCGCCCATCATGGCACTTTAAACACCGCCATTCTTCACTGTTTGTATATGTGTGTAACGGTGAAAAGCAGCATGTGTGGCTGCATGAGTCGCTGTCATGTATAAAACCATCTGAGTGAATGGATGTATTGCTGTATGTGAATGGGACGGATCAACCACACACAATGCAGAGGAGATGAGGAGAATGGCTCATTCAAGTCAGCAATACAATGACAGGGTGTGTGTTCAGACAAAGAGTGGGATGGCAGGTGGGTCTTTTCACATAGTCTGAACAGTGAAGCCTCTGAGAAATGTAAAAAAGACAAAGAAAAAGTAGTTAGAGAAAGACCAGAGCTTGGTGGTAATGTGGTACAAAGTAACAAGGCAATGCAATCACAGCACTTTTCCCAGTAACACAGCAGTGTGAAGCATTACCTAATCTTTTCCAAGAAATTGTGTTAAAATTTGAGATACAGTAAATGGTTAATCTTGGAGTATAATATATATATATATATATGCAGATATGGTGGCTGTGATACTCCAGTTCCCCATGTCTACAAGCCCTGAATCAACAAGTCCTTAATGTGGTACTGCTGAAGATGGAGATGCAGCAGTACTGGGCACACTGGGACCATGTTTAGGAGCTGTGTAATGGAGAGCCTGATCATTTTCAGGAGGGGATTGAAGAGGATGTTCTCTGAAGGTCTTCAAAAGAATCGCAGAGAAAAACTCGGTGAGCCCCCTCAACAGATTCCAGTTGGTCAATAATCCAAAAATGTTGCTCCTGCTGTGATCCTCCAGATCAGCCGCTTTGAATTTCACGCATAGGTAGGAACAAATGCTTTCCAGCTCCATAACACACTCAGTTAAGTCCACTGTTGTCCATGGTCAGATACCGTAGTGAGAGTTTAATTTATTTTAGCTCCGAGAGGGATTCAGCGACAAGTGCTAACTTGTGCTGCTCAAGCCGTGATGGTAGCAAAAGTGTACCTTGTCAAATTCTTCTTTTTGAAACTTTTTCCTTGCCTTAGTACCCATTGTTTATGCTAGCAGAACTCAAAAGGAAAAAAAAAAACCCAAGTCTGGTATTACACTTATGTATCAGTTTTCAAGTTAATACGGTGATTGACAAAGTGTTGGAACACAAGGGTCAGCAAAGTTAGAATCTACCCCCTTCAGCCAAAAGTGAAAGCACCAGAAAATAACTTTTCTTATGGCTAATTGCTCCTTCTACTGTGAGAATGTGTTGTATGGTTGCCTGGAAGTAACGAACACAACAGTAAAACAGCTCTTAACTTCTCAAATGTGAGGCTTTTCTGATTTTCTCTGTTTTATCAATGTAAATTGAATATATTTGCGTTTTGAACTGTTGGTCGAACAAAACAAGCTATTCTAAATTGTCACCTTTGGCTCTGGCAAATTGCGATTGGCATTTTTCACTAATGAACAGATTAAAGGTGGGGTATGCTGTTCTGGAGAAATCCAATACTATGACAAATACCATGATATAGAGCAAACAACGACACAGCAAGTAATATAACCAACGTTAGCTAGGTTGTGGGTTAGCTACATTTGCTGCTGCAAGGACGACATGGTTTCCCAGAGCCAGCAAACCAGCTCCAGACAGTGATACTCACAACTCTCCGGCTACTATAGCTAACATCACAACAACAGCTTATCTTGGCAAACTAGAAAGTAAGCTGAATGTCCGTGGGCAAGTCATTTAATGTTACCTGACACACACAAATTATGGCTGGAATGGTGTTGTGTGGCCCGGTCCGAGGCACTTTGTTTAGTTCCCATTTACAGAGCCAGGGCTGTGTACTACCTGGCCTCCTTTTTTTCTTAATATCCTGACTTAACATCACCCATCTGCCCTTTTCTGCAGACAAGCTCAGGTGTCACGCTGATGGACAGGTTGACATCTGTCGTATTCTGCAGCTCAGTTTGCCTTCGGCTGCAGTGCGTAGAGACTGTAAGAGCGAGGCAGCCACAGAGGTGAGCAGAATATCACAGACTGGATAAAAGATGACCCGTCCTACCTCACCACCCCCCCTTCCATCCTTCTGGTGCCCTTGGAGCCCACTCGTCTTATCGTTTCACCCCACTGTTTCTTAAATAGGACTCTGGCTGACTCGCTCAGCTTTTCTCTCTCTATCTGTATTTCTCTTGGCTTTTCTCTCTCTTCCTGTTCCTCTCTGTGTGTCTCTCTCTCTCTCTCATCTTGCATATCTCACCCACATCTTATTAAATGCAATGGTTTCCCTATCTGATGTGTGTCTGCTCCCAATCCCATGTGTCTAGGAGTTTGGATTTACTAGAAATAGCGAGCTGACTCATCAGGCAGTGCGCATATGAGAACTCGTCCAAGCAGCAACCCACACACAAATCACACAGAGTAGACTACCCTCCATATACAGACACACACAGAGTGAAAAAAGCGCTAAGCCATTTGTATGCTAAAATGAAGCTGACTTTGAAGGACTGAGGTGGCCGACTGAGGATCCTGATTGAGAGCACTGATGAGATACAGAAGGTTGGACAAACAGCCAGTGAGCTTTTCTCCTCTTGCTCACCCTCGAGACAGAGATTTTCACATGAATAAAACTGAAGCTGGAGATGGCAGAGCAAAAGGCCTCTCTCTCTCTCTATCTTTGTGGTTCTCACACACAAATGTGCCTTCAGAGAAACTTCTCTGGCGGTGTATGAGGTAGCTTCACACACTTTGTTTATCCTCTGATTCAGACACAAACAAAAGCCAGAACAGTGCTCTCTCTGTATTATGCAAAACTTCATTACTGGAAAAAAACCCTGCACAACAAATTAATTTCCTCTAGTGAGCAGATACCGGCCTGGTCATTTGTCTGTTTCCATAAGGACTTAAATGATTATATGCAAGATGTTCCAGACATTAATCCTAGTTGAAGACAGATAATTACCTTCAATAGAGGACCAACCAGGTTAAAATGAGTCCACTACCAAAACGCAAAAAATGAACAATAAAATATACACTGTATAGCTCACAGCTGCTGTTAGAAAGTGAGGACTACTGTTCCTCACATGGCTCATCACTTTATTCTTATAGTGGGACTTGGTGTCTCATAACAGTCAGAGTGGCAGTACAGAGGTGACAGGAAATGAGAGGAAAGAAAGAGGAGGAATGACATGCAACAAAGGTGCCTGACAGAATCGAACCAGGTACGTTGCAATCCAAATATGTAGTTAACCATTAGGTCACCAGATGCCTCATGGTCTAGCCATGGTCAGTAGCCCTGATCCAGGACCATAATTCGAGTAATCAAAGGTGCAGCATTGTGTTCAGTGCTCTTGTTGCTAGAAGCTATACTGCAACAATACTGATGAAGCATAGACTGTTGTAATACATCTTCCGACCATGGGTGGCAGCACTGAGCACACTGATGCTGAGCAGCTCTCCAGTCGTTGAACAAGGAAGAAATATTGCACCATCTTCGATTGAACATGAGCTTTATCCAAATGTTCATTTGTGCAGTAGCTCCTTTGATTTGATTAGATGAATTGTGGATTTAGACAGCCCTGGGTACTATAAACTTCACGGTTTCGTGCCTATAATGTCCAAAAGCCTGCCGAATTCAGACATGTTTTTAAAATAACTTTAATGTCATATTTTGTTTCTTTACAGCTTTTTTCCACTTTATAAATTCCTAGTTTGGATTTTCAACATTGTCTACATAGAGAGATTTTATGAATGGTTCCCATTGGTAGCCGGGATACGCAGTATGATCGTCGTGGATCAAACTTTCCACTAGATGTGGAGATTCTGTGCAGTACTCACGTCTCAGTTTTGTAGGTGGAGCACCTCTCCAGCGGGATCTTCAGGACTCGGTTGTTGAGCCCAACGAAGAGTGACCTGTCGCTGTGAAGGATTTGCAGGCTCAGGATTGGTTCTCGCACCCCCAGTGGGAAAAGCTCCATCTCCTCCAAGTAACAACCTTGTAGGTTCTTATTGGGAGTAGCCAGTGCCTTTAAGATGGTGCCATATTCTGATTGGACAAAAAGGACGAGAAGAAATATCAGAAAGATCTTGTCTACAGGCAATTAAAATGCATATCTCTGCTTGATCTTTCTTTTTCGGGTTATATATTTGAGATAAGGTATGATTTTACTTAATATATGTGAGGTGTGTGAAAATAAGTCATAGTTTTGTTCCTTTCTCCTCCCTTACTAACCTGTGCTGATGTACATAACATGGTAGAGGGTGTCCATGCCCTGAACAATGTCCACGACCAGGTAAGAGAAGCGAACGTCATCCTGCATGACCAGTGGATCAACAGACTCCGGCTGGACTACGTCGTTCATCAGATAGAGCCGCTGAGCATCCTGCAGGCTGCGCTCCGTCAAACCCTCGTTGGGACCCTCGTCATCTATAGTACCACACTGGTGATGGGGTGAGAGAAGAGAGAAGGCGGAGGTGTCAGGGGAGGGTGTGAAAATGTGGAATGGATGCAGAAAAATGACAAAGGAAGGCAGAAAGAACTCCAAAGAAAACCAAACAATGTTCCTCACACACCATCACACGTCATTGTACTTACTAAATCAATACTGGCTAGATTGTTTCAATTCTTAATTCTATTTTCAGTAATTGCAACTTTTTTCAGTTGAGCAAAACTACAGTGTGATTGTGATGTGACCACAGCAACAACACAGCAATTTAATGAGACACTGCAGAAGAATAAATATGAAATGACAGCCTTCTGAAAGCTTTGTTTGGGTTGTCGAGCTTAGCTGTGGATTGCAGCTTCTGTTCATTCTTTGGGACGATTGATTTGTGGGTAGATTCCATTTTTGGATGTTGATTTGAGCGATAGATTGTTTTGGAAGTATAACAATGATTTTTCAATTTTAGAAGTTATATATATATATATAGATATATCTATCTATCTATATCTATATAGATCTATCTATCTATATCTATATAGATCTATCTATCTATATATATATATATATATCTATATCTATATCTATATATCTATCTATCTATCTATCTATATATCTATATATCTATATATCTATCTATCTATCTATCTATATATATATATATATATATATATATATATATATATATATATATATATATATATATATATATATATATATATATATATATATATATATATATATATACACACACACACACATGTTATTACCACTGTGATATAATGACCAGTCACTTCAGGATCTTGCAGATTTTTGTTA
Organism: Siniperca chuatsi; assembly: GCF_020085105.1. Taxonomy (NCBI): domain Eukaryota; kingdom Metazoa; phylum Chordata; class Actinopteri; order Centrarchiformes; family Sinipercidae; genus Siniperca; species Siniperca chuatsi. The sequence goes on from NC_058053.1 coordinate 22,464,276, forward strand.
CCAAAAATGAATATGCAGCAGCTTTTCCAAAAACTGTACTACACTGCACTTTGTTACCTTTCATGTTATTTAGTGACCATGTAATAAATTCCAGAGAGAGTAAAAATTTTATTAGTTTAGGAATCTCTTATGATCTCAGATACACGATGTTCGTAACATGCAGTTAGCTAGCCATGAAGTTGAATGCACTTATGTAACTTTTTTGTTGCTGAATTCATTCTGTTAGGTAACCTTAGTGCGTCCAGTCATGCTGTGTAGCGCAGCCAGCAAGCTCTAGACACCAAGTGGTTTTAAATACTGGATTAGAGATGGTTTAGTTTTGCTAAATGATTTAGCTGGTATTAGAGTAGTCTGGATATGGTTAAACTAACCTGGAAGTTGTGGATGGGATTGGGCGTGGGAAGCCAGGTGGAGCGAGGGTTCTCCTGGGAGCGGAAGGGCCCGTTGAAGGCCTGGGTGATGGCGCTCAGGTTAAAGGCACACACCGCAGATGCTGCAATACTGTTGCTTTATAGAGAGATGGACAGGGACGACAAGACAGCAAAGGGAAGATAGCAGGGAGCAGAAATGGGAGAAAATGAGAAGAAGCAATAGAGAGAGAAAGAAAGGGTAAAAAATAGAGATAAAGACATTATTTCAACAATAATATTCATAAAAGTTTACATGTTGGCAGTAAATGTGAAGCCATATCAGGAATCAGCAACAGACAGCTGTGTAATAAAGCCATTCTGCAATGTGTTCCATCCTCTTAATGGAAGTCCTATCATTTATACCTGTACTAAACAGGCGCTACGTTGCTGGCTTGCTTTGGCTAGAGGCTAAGCTATGCTATCAGCACTGCACAGTGAATGGGGACAGTATTAAGCTGAGGATATGGGAGGCAGTTGCACAGATTATGTGCAAATACACACACACACACAGCTGCCTCATTGGTGTCACACACGAGCGTAAACCCCAGCTAAACTGGCAGTGTGAGTAAAGTTATTATTGTGACGCTCTTCGGCCATAATGTGCTGCAAGGTAATGAGTTTCTTAACTGCCTGCTACTGCTGACTGTTTTTTGCCTGCTTTCCCATACACCCAGCACCACAAGACTTTTTTTTACTATGCAGTGAACAGCCTGCTGCCTTGGCACGGCTTGTGGGATGCTGATAAACCATCAGTTAGAAGATAGTGAGAGATAACATTATAGTGACAGAGTGAGACAGAGACAGAGAGAGAAACAGCAAGAGCCACAGAGAGAGAGAGAGAGAGAGAGAGAGCAAGGCAGAGAAAGAAAGACTATTGTTAGGACTTCATGGTGCTTTGTGAACCGTTTCGGTACCCTGGGTGTAGCATAAATAAGTGAAGGCTGTTGCATGCTGAAAAAGTTGTGTCCCAGGGTTTGGTAAATGGTTTTGGTGAGGCCTAAATGTGCGGTTATCAACCCTTAGGCTGCTTTTGCTCGGATTTTATTACCTTTATATGACATGTCACTCATCTATTAGCTAGGCATGCCATACTGTATATTTATTTACATTTACTGCAGTTACAGGCTACTCAGAAATGCCATCAGTTGACAGGTCACTGGCAATGTTTTAGGACAGTTTTTATGACAGAAAAAAAGTATGTACCTTCAACACTCAGCAAATGTCTATATAAAAGTGGATAGGGCACAGTGTCAGTATTCTAAGTGTATAAGACAATGTTGATGGATATTTTGGGGCTTTGTAATGTCAAAAAATGTAAAACGAAAACATATATCGTTCCATCTTCATGAATTTTGTCACTCCTATTGTTTTTCTATTATTTATTGCCATTTATCATAGTAATCTTTTGAGATTTTGGCACTACAGATCCTATCATGCTTTGGGCGATGCAAACAGGAAGTGTAATTTTGCCATCGAGGCAGTGAGTTGGCTGTACACAAAATGTTTTTTTGCTTCAAATTGTTTCCATTTTGGCAAAGCTACACCATGAAAAGTCGTGCTGAATTAGCTACTAGCAGTTTCTGTTTGTACTGTAATCACAGATGTAAGGACAACAATCACTGGATTACTTTTGAAACAGAAGACAAAGTATAAATTTGAGGAGGCAAGATCGGAAGTTACAATGAGCACCTCTTTATAGGATTTTAGATCAGAACAGATTTATGAACTGTGCATGGATGTTCATTCTTGAACTTTGGGAATAATATATGGTGGACAATCTATGCTCAAAAGATCCACTTACTAATTAATCTGAGCTTTATCTTTACCCACATCAAAGAAAAGGCTTTCACTGGAAAGTTGGAATATGCACTGATCCAGTATGTGTATGACGTCTGCACATTATGTCACAAAATGCATCAATCAAAAGTCTTGTATGCTTAATAGAAACAAAATTTGAAACATAGGTCTTTATTAGTTTTCTCTATGGATCATCCACCTCTGGACGTAATATCTTTTTTTTTTTTTTTTACCTCTAAGATGTTTCAAAGTTCTGTGATCACTTTTGCTGTTTTTTGTTTTGAATACTATTTTCTCAGAGATCCAGTTCAGGATTGTGAGAAAACTAATGTGCTCTGTCATTACCGCAGGGTGGCAAAGTGCTGCACAGATCCAAATGAGCTCTGGCTCAACAATTGGGGAGGCCAAACAGGTGGCTCATTGACTGACTCGCAGGCTGCACAGGAGAACAGCCTCCAGACTTCAGTAAAATGACTTTTTCCTTTTTTTCCCAATGGCACTGGTGGAGACAAGAGTGACAGGGAGGCAGAGACAAAGAGTGTGAAGCAGAGTGAGTGCTGTGGTGAACTGGCAGTCACCAAACCCCAATTGGAGGAAACCACAGGCAAATGAGCTGCAATAAGTGAGCGGCAGCCACAAGAGTTTTCACACTCTCACACACACAGAAACACAGTTTGACATAATAGGAAGTAGAAATGTGGGTTTGTGGTTGTACTGTACTACAGCTTGCATTGAAGCCAAACTCTACCACAGAAAGCCTGACGTTGTCCAGATTATTTTAGATCTCTACTTCGACAGTGGGTTGCTGCACATAATGCCAAGAGAACAGAGCAAAAGGGAGCACTGAAAGGAAAACAGTCTATCGCACTAATGGATGCAAGCCATATGTTTTGAGTCTGCTTAAAAGCCCGGGAAAGTGATTGAAAAGCTGTTTGACATCTGCTATGCTGTTTGCTGCCACTCTCTGAGGCCCAGCACCATGATGATCATTTTCATGAAAAGTGAAGCTCCTTCTTCAAGTGATTCATCTCGTCCCAACAGCCTGATCCTGTCACTGGTTGTCCTCTGAAATACTTCTTGATTTTCGGTTTTACAGAATTCATCCTTCTCAACCTCTCTGTTGTTCTCTCCTTTTCCTTTTCTGTGACATGAACTAATTTGTTGCTACCCAGCGGCATATAAGCAGATAAAATGAGCTCCAGGTACAACATTAAAACACTGCTTACTCATGAATACATCAGTAATAATAATCTTACAATATGTCTATTTATACAACACTTTGAAAAGGACAAAGTACATATTGCTGAGTCGGTTTACACTGTGGCATTGTTAGTTTTGCTTAAAGAATAAGGCTGGTGATATTCTACATTTTTCTTATTTTCAACAAATCACCTGAAAAGACCAACATCATCAATTAATTGATTCTACTAAGTATAGTGTGTATATGTCTTATTCCTCTGTGCCATAAACACATTGTTCGTTTCGGTCTGTCCACAAGATTTATTGACAATGAGAAAGATATACAGTAGAATAACACCAGTCTTATGCTTCACATAAAGGAACTGAATACTTGTTTCACCACTGTCATACCCAGGATACATCACTGCAGATGCCAGGACAGTTTTCCACACAAGCGACTGCATGTGTAGCTCAGTTCGGCCCCAAAATGAGGTGTTAGAAAGGTAATGAACTCCTCACTCAGCCTGACTGTTTGGCTCTGTGCAAGCCACAATCAGTACAGATCAGTACACCAGTGAGTCTGTCTAGTAAACACAAGTGGCTGATGTGCATCTCACTCATTAACCTTATCTTTTTAGGCTGGATGCTGGTATAGTTGCTACTGCATGTTTTAAACTAGATCCCTAAACGTTTCTGTTCATGATCTTCCTTGTCCATTCTTAAAACCTTTTGAATCTTTTTATTATTATTATTATATGATCTGTCATATTATGTTTTTATGATTTAGTGGTTTTCTGTGCAATATTTCTATTATATTCTTACATGTATCTATTTTTCTTTATTTATTTAAAAAAAAAGTTATTTATCTATTGTATTTTTAACCTCTCTTGAAAAGCACTTTGGTCAACATTTGTTTTTAATGTGCGATATAAATAAACTGATTTGACAAGAAAATAGACATTTGCACATGCACATTGTATGCACACACATGAATGCAGAAGAAGTACAGTGGAGTCCAGATGAAACCCCATGTTTTTAGCTAATGTGCCTAACCTCATTTTATGTGAAAAAAGGAACAGCTAAAACTACATTAAGGCCAATGTTTCAACCTCAGTGAATACCTGCATCGCAGCAGAAAAAGAAAAGGGCCCACTCAGCAGAGCTACATGGCTGCAGGGACCAGAAATTGAACCAAGGGTGCCAGGATTATCCATACATATTTTTATACTGCACAATAATACGCCAGCAAAAGCAACAGCTTTGTCCCAAAACAGTCACTTTCAGAGGCAGACAGAGTCAGCTACACCTACGTTAAACAATAAAGCAACACCACAGGTTCAATAGGTTGCACGAAAAACCAGGTGTATACTTGAGCCATTGTAAAGAAGTGCACGGTTCACTCTAATGGCATTGTTAACCATTTGAGAAACAATATTTGATCGCTGTTGTATTTTTTGAGTCTAAGCTTGACTTGACCTATTTTTACACTATTTCTAATCAAATGCAAATTGACCCTAAGTCAGGGAAACCAAACAGTGTGCAAATAATGGGTTCATTTTAAAGAATATTGGTGACAGGAATGATAAAACAGCTGGTACACAAGCAGCAGATTCTGTCAAACTGTATTCAGATCAGGCACAGTCTTCCACTGGGGGCCTGCAGTTCATTTCAAGGTAGATTTGATGTAAGAAAGTTGATTTGAGGGGAAGAGAACATTGTGTACAATCAAAAATATTGTACAATTAATCATCCATGTCAAATCTGATCTCATTTACAGTCATTCAGATATTTCCCATGGATAGGAGGGATTTTAGGATCCCTACGAGGTGTTCTGTGCATATGTCAGGTTGAACACATGTGAGTTTGAAATGCATGAAAAAGTTTAAAAATACTGAGTGACCATAAGGCTCCTCATTTGGGCTACAATTAATGATTACTTAGCATGATAATCAGACTTAATTGCCATTTCTTTTCATGTCGTTATTCAGTCTGACATCATGTTCTAGTGAGATTATTTCTGTTTGGAAAACGAGGGTTATTTTTTGTTTTGATCACCCTATCAACCTCATTTTCTGTTGACACGAAAGCATTTGCTAGGAGCAATAAATGTAATGTTTTTCACAATAATCAAAGAAATAGGATTTCAGAGTTGTTATTTCTGTAAATTGACTTAAGGCACCGTATATTCCATCACAAGTGCTTGTAGGATGGTCGAACAGCTTTGGTTTGAATTTTACTCTCTCTAGCATCCTTTTTTTGAGGCACTTTTCATGTGAACAACCGAGTGCAACACTATAAATGCCTTCCACGAGAGACTGAGAATGCTCTATTATCTCCATATTTAGGCAATATTGCATCTCCCCTCTCTCTACTAGCTTTTCACCCCACATTAGAGTGTGGCAGTTAGGAGCTATAAACATTTTTGCCTTCTGACGTGGTCGGACAACGTGTAGTACAAGCTAGTTCTTTTCTAGCATAACCTGGCCCTTAAAGCAACCTGTACAGCCTTTTTGGATATAAAGATAAAGTTCCCATTCTTAATCCTGCCTAGAAGTTCTGATGAGTTGGTTATTTCTCCAACCATGTAAAACAGTTTTAAATGAGCACAACAGCAGACCTACAGAATTTGAATCATTTAAAAAAAATACAAGATGTGGACAGCAAATCAGAGGTCTGGAACCAGTCTAATGATTGCTTTCTCTCTTATTTTGGCTTGTCTGTTATTGTATTCAATTTATCATGTGAAAATGCCCATCACAAGTTCCCAGAGCCCAAGTTAACGTCTTCAAATTGCTTGTTTTTTTCCCGACCAACAGTTCAAAACCCAAAGATATTTAATTTACAATGATATAATGCAGAGAAAAGCAGCAAATCCTCACATTTGAGAAGATGGAACCAGCAATGCCAATGTTTGGCAGTTTTGCCTCATAAATTACTTAAAAGATTAATCAATTATCATAACTGTGTCAAATAATTCTTTGTCAGACTACTAGGGCTGCACGATATGGTAAAAAAAATAACCATATTGCGATTATTTTGACAGATATGATTATGATATGATTCACGATTAGTGGGAATGATCATTTTTGCATCATAATTTTCATTTTCACTGAAGAAACTATTCAAATGTATGATAATGTGACATTTGTTGGGGTCTGTACCAAACAAACATGTTTTCTTACATCTGCAGAACAAGATTTGTAGGTCAGGGCATCTCTGCAGCGCTATGGTACTCCATTATAATGCCGTTTTGTCACACATTTTCCCTTTATCAAAAAATTGCAGCTTCTGCGATTTGGATATTGCACATATCGCCATAGTGCGATTTCGATAATATTTCGATTAATTGTGCAGCCCTACAATCTACTAATCAATTAATGGACCAATTGTTTCAGCACTCCTCCTTATCCTGCCCCCAAACTTCTCAGATATGAGACCCTCTAGAACTAGTGAAGTGGAGGGGTCTGTGAAGTCACCCAGAAATAGATAAGGAGGCTTATAATTAGTTAGTAATAGTGGGTCAGACACCTCAGCAGGAGAATCTCGCTGCTGCTCTGAGCCCACGACAGAAGGACCCTGCCAATAAGGGACTGGAGTTAATTAAAAGATCTGGCCATGCTCTAACTTATTCTGATGGAATGCTAAAACCCTCCACTACATAACCGCTTGACAGGCTCCGATGGCTGGTGCATGTCTCAATAAATCCAGAATCCTTTTTTCCTTCCTCACTCTCTCCTCCCCTCATCTGAAGTAGGGCTGGAATTATTATTTCTATTATTGATTCATCTGTTGTGTTATTCTTTCGACTGATTGATTAGAAGGGGCACTCCACCAACTACCACTCTGCTAGTGAAAACAGTTGTATATTATCTTCTGTGGCTCTGGATGAGCCCTCCAAAGTCAGAAAAAAATAACCCTTATTTTTGCTACCACTTCGAAAATACAAATTTTTAACAGTAAGCCTGTGTTACAAACTGGGGGTGTGGAGGTGAAAACAGCAGAAGGGGTCTAACTAAGAGATGCTTTTGATTTGCAATATGGGAAGTGTAGGATCCAGTGTTTTTGGAGCTTGACTCATACAAAGGGACTAAAAGTCAAGATATCAGGGCTTCTGCTGCTTTGATTTTGACCATTGTGTTTTTAAAAATGTGTCTTGCAATTCCCCAAACTCAACACCATTTCCCAGAAGCTGAGGTGACATCTTCAAATTGCTTTTGGGCTGGGTTTTGTCCAGCTAAAACCCAAATATATTTAATTTACAATGAACTAAAACAGAAAACCAGCAAATCCTGACATTTGACAAGCTGGAACCATTTTTGCATAATGAATGACTTTAAACATTTAATTAACAATCAAAATTGGTGTTTTCCCTGTTGATTAATTGTTGAATCGTCTTCACCAATAATTTGAAGACAATGGATAAGTATAAACAATGTATAAGATGTCTCTCTACAGTATTGAGATCAAGCCCAGATCGTGAGCAAACAGAGAGGATAAGTACTCTGTTCGAACTCTTCCAGCTCTGTTTTACAGCCCCAAACTCCTGGGAGCAGCTGCAAGCCTGTTCAATTTAGGCCAGACAGATGGAGACAGTGTTTGTGATGATTGCATTAACATATCCAACCTCGATGAGGGATACGGTTTTGGAGGGAGGACTGACGAGTTGCTTCAGAGAGGAAGGTCAAGTAAGGAGGAGACAAAGCACGACGGACAAAAGCTTGGAGCTCACTGATTTTTCTCATTACCTCTTCTCATTTCCTTTCCCTCTCTCTTTCTGTTTGTCTCTTTACCATTCCTCACTCTCTCTTAAGCTCTATCACTAAAGATGGCTGCAGGCTGACAGAAAGCAGCCATGTGGTGGCGAATACCGGCAGCTTAACAGGTGAGAGAGCAGAAGGTGAGAGGCAGGATTCAACTTCTCCCCTGACAGAACACGGAGTACATCTGAATACCAACAACAATGATTGCTCAGACACACACACACAAGCACAGACTCTTGCCCACACACAGTACAGTCCAAGACAACACTTTGTCACACCAGCAGAGTTCACCACCAACTCTTATAATAATAATAATAATAATAATAATAATAATAATAAACTTTATTTATATGCAGAGAAAGCAAGCCATTTGAAAGCTCAAAGAAGGGCATTTAAAGGCATAAAAGGTGATTTAAAAACAGCATGTGGGACTCCATGTGAAGCACACACATCGTAAGAGGTGGTCCTAGAAAAAGGCTAAGTTAAAAAGATATGTTTTAAGTGCTGTTTAAAATTTTCAACGGAGCCTGCCTCTCTAATATCTTTGGGTAGGCTGTTCCACAAGTTGGGAGCATAGCTGAAGAAAGCTGCATCTCAACTTTCTGGTGGGGTATTGAGTGACTAAAAAAGCAGCAGTAGAGGATTTAAGGGCTCGTGAAAGAACATAAAAAACAGGGAATCTGTGATGTAGGCCGGTCCTAAGCTATTAAGAGAAGAATTAGAAGGACTTTAAAATCAATTCTCAAAGCTACGGGGAGCATGTACAGTGTAGCTAAAACTGGAGTGATGTGTTCACTCTTAGCAGCAGAGTTCTGGATAAGTTGCAGCCTCTAAATGGACTTTTTAGGAAGACCAGTAAAAAGTGCATTGCAATAGTCTAGTCTACTTGAGATGAAATCGTGAATACATTTTTCAGCATCTTGCTGGGTCAGCAATGGCCATACTTGTTGTCTCAATGTTTTTGAGATGAAAGAATGCCACCTTTGTTTATATGGGATATAAAACTTAAGTTGGAGTCTAAAATAACACCCAGACTTGTTACTTCAGGTTTGATCCAGGGAGTCAGATTACCAAGTGTTTTAAGCAGCTCATCCCTTTTGGATTTGGGGCCATCTAATAGAATTTCTGTCTTATCCATTTAGTTTAAGAAAGTTATTATTCATCCATTTATGTATTGTTGATAGGCAGGCAGTGAGGGAGCTTAAGGCATCTACATCACTTGGCTCAATAGTCTGACATGACTTTGACTAAAGTCAGACTTGAGTTGCAGATCTGATGACTTTAGATTCGACTTCCCAAAACTTTCTTTTCTCTCGCTTAGTTTCTAACCAGGTAGTAAGGCTTTTATTTGTGTTTTGTGGGGATAAATGGAGAAAGAGATTGCACCTGAACCAAAACATGCATGATTTGTGAACAGGCATGTGAATCCACAAACAGACTGCATCTTTTAATGTGCAACCCTGTATCTTAACTGCCTTTCCATAGTGCGTTCTGATAGGGTATGAAGAGGGGAATTTAACTTGTCAGGTGTGCCATAGATTCAGTCAAATCCACGTATAATGTGTGTTGGCCCTATTTGCCCTGTTACTGATCTTCTCATCTAGCTCTCAGGAAGAAAGCAAATAAGCATATTTCCCAGAATGCTGAACTATTCCTTTAAGTTTTCATACTGTGCATTCATACGAATGCACAACATATGTATTATTTTGCTATTTGTCCCAGGCCAAAGTGTTATTCAAGGGGAAATTTCGAAATTTAGATAAAAGGTCAGTAGGTCACCAAAATAATTAGGAATATTCCTTTGGGGACGGCAAATATTTATACAGATTTCCATGGCAATCTGCCGAGTAATTATTAATAGCAATATGTTTGTTGATATCCTGCTTTGGATTATGGTGTTGGACAGACTGACCAAACAGACAGACGCCACTGTCCTCTAGTTAGGCAAAAAAGTGATGCAATTACACTTTTACTAAACATAAAAAAGCATAACAAGAGCACTAATCTACACACTTTGGCTCTCAGTGTTTCCTCTCTGTAATGAAGTGTGTGAGTCCCCCACCTGGAGCAATCAAACACCAGAGGAAGTGTGAGTCAGTCTGTATATCCAGCACGGCTGAGAGCTGCATGCATCCACACTGATTAGCAGCGGCTCTAAACTCTGGAAAATTGTCTCTCTCTGTATAGGTGGGAAAATGTCGGTGTACCAAACCTTATGAAGTGATGAGATCTGAGGGCTTAATAAAAAGAAGTTTGAGTTAAAGGGTTTTGGTGTGTGTGTCACTGTTCCCCCATTAATATTCTCGGTGGTGTTGAAAGGGCTCTTCAGCACAGCTGCAGCTTGTTTTGGTGGGTTGTTCATCCTTTCTATTCAACAGTGAGGGCAATGTTGAGGAGTAATGCATAGATAAGTATTAAATTACAATAATTTTACTTACTGCAATGTCTGTGCAGACGCTTAAGAACTGCCTTATTCTCTGTTTGTCTTGTGTGGTGTATGAAGGAAAGCTTGTATTTATTAAAATTTGTGTATATTCTTTGTCAAATACATAACAGAGGCTAAATGGCAGACTCAAGATTAACTGTTCTAAAAGTATTCCCACTTCCATTCCATTTGTTTTCATCTACACACACACTGAGCTAATTTAGATGATAAATCTCAGAAAAGTACTGTAAGTACCCTTCTGCTATATTTTACTGAATTAGCATGAATAGCATAAACGCTGGTAATAGACACTGTATCAGCTGACCACTGTTATTCATGTGTATTGAGATTAATTATCTGATCTATAAGAAAGTATGCAATTGCAAATTTGGTGACTGTAAAGGAAATAATGAAAAATTACAAAGAGTTAGAAGTGTTTAATAGATTACTGCTCCCAAATGAGTGATATAAGTAATAAAAGGTGACAGTAGAGCTTTTTAAATAAGTATACTTTTGAGCAATGAACAAGGTGTTGACTAATCATTTGTGTGTGTGTATATGTGCCTTTACAGACATAATAAACTGTGGAAGGATCTGTACTGGGGATAAATACTGCAAACTGAGATCCTTTTTTTTATCAGGAATTTTAATCAAAATCTACTCCCCTTTTTCCAGGAAAAATACTTGCTGAAACCCAGGAGTTTTAGCATGTGTGTGTGCATATGTGTTCCCATACTGAAGAGTATTGTATGTACTAAAACAAAGACACCTTCTCCAAACCTCATTAACACCAACAACCAACTGTCTAAGCTAAATTCTAAAGTCAGTTGGTTATTACAATAATAAAACTGGATCAACTTTTTGCAGCCATGTCTTCCAGTTACTTTTCATGCCAAAATTGCAGCTTACAGTCCAGCCATGCAGGCCTCCATCTAGAGCAGCATTCAACAGGTGGAGTATCAGGTGCAGAGGAGCCCTAATGTCACAACTGAACATCCAACAACAACAATGCTACTGTGCCTCAAAACATGGAAATAGCATGCAAATGGCTGCATGTAAGGGATTGTCCTTTGCTGCCATTGCACACAGTACTATAAAGATGGCCATGTATGCTTCCATATATGTACAATATATGTATATCTATAATTTTGATGTATGAAACTGGCAAGAGGATATTCTGAAACACGGAGGATTGAACGATTCTGTATGACTGGCATTGTGTAAATTTCAAAGTTACTGTTTGTCTTCTAAAAGATAGTACTAAATTATCTTATAAATATTATATTTTACGATTAACTGCCTGCATTTCTGTGTTTGAAATCAATTTCCTCTATGGAGAGAAACCCTTGAAATTGTCCAGGGAAAGTAATACATTCGAAAGAAATATTTTTAAAATCACGAGGAAACAACCTGCTGTAGTCTACATGAATGTTGAAAACTTTGAAATGTCTGACTCCTTGCACATACTTTGATGTGACGTAAGTTCTACACATATTACGAGTTATTTTAAAGTTGTGAGTGGCATACCACTATCTGAAACATAACCTTAACCATATTGTAATAAAATAGTTGATTGTAATTAGTTAAACAAGCCATATGAATAATGATAAGTAATTTAATTTATTAAAAAATAAATAATAAAAATTATTTTGATAACTGGATCATTTGTTTAAAATATACCAAATGATAGACCATAATTTGTCAGAAACTTCATGAGTAAAAACCCTTCAGGTGCATGTGTAAATAGGTGCAGTGCTGTAATACATGTCGATTTGCGTTCACTCACACATTAGTCGTGAAGATGCCGTAGATGAGGTCTTGCTCGGGCAGGTAGAAGGTGCTCTGCAGCTCATTGTAATAGAAGGGGATCTCTCCGGAGCGGGAGCAGTTGAGCCTCGCCTTCATGAACGTGGTCCAGGTGTCCTCCAAGAGAAATCGCCCGCCGATGTCGTTCTTGCAGACTCGCGCCACACGGGAATAAACAGTCTTGCCACAGTCGTGCTCCACTGCGTTCTCCCTGAGGAAGAAGAAGGTGAAGAGGCCGATGTCGTAGGCTGAGATGAAGTGGGGTTCTGCCGGGAGAAAGGAGAGGATCATTACATAGTGACTCCAGGGAAACAGAAATATTTGCAACATTCATCTTCTCGATGCTGTTGCCTTGACCCCTGTACTTCTTATTATTGATTGCAATAAAAACTTCAAAATTCTACTGTTGCACTTCTGTATAAGATGGTCTGGAAAAGAGTCTCAATGTCAAATGTGTAAATAAGAGTAGAAGGCGTATAGGGAGGAGGAGAGGAGAAGATAAAAAATGGTTACTAATAAATCCGTCTGATGTTTTGATGGTAAATCCATGGAGCTATGTCTGCTTAACTGGATGCCCGTGCTGCTTTCATTGCCCTGGGCGACACAGCCAATGATTAATGGCCCTGCCTGCTTGGTGGGTTATCATGTAAAGCAGACTGAATAACAGTTTGAACAGGACGTTAATGTCATCCTTTGTAAACACATGACTCATCACAGAATACTAATTCATTGCTGTGAGCATGCAAGGAAAATGAGCTTAAACTCCATGTTAGTCTTGCATCCAACACATCGAGGCTGATTTAACGTCTCCATTTTTGGAGGTTTTACATAAGTCTTTGTGCTGGCTTAAAGGATCAGTTCACCCAAATTCCTCAAATCACATTTTCCCACTTACCTTTTTTAGTTTCTAATTATGCAGATAGATTGGGCCATTTGTGAACACATTGTAAGATATTTGTATCTGACATTTCTGCAGTGGAATTTGAAAAACAGCAGCGTGTCTTTCCAGAAACAATGTTCTGGTTACTCTGGATAATCCACAGACCTTTCCATAAACAGTGTTTATTGGAACTACTTTCTATTAAAGAAATAGTTTAAATTAAAATTCCAATGTCCACAGTGGGAATTTACTGTAATCTGGGTAACCTGCATTTAGGTAATTCCAGTGAACTATCCCTTTAATATCTAAATACAGTACAACGATACAGCATTGCTGTCCAGTAAAAACCATAGATTTTTTCACCAAATTTAATAAATTTTTACATTTACATTTTACGTTTCAATTGTCACTTGATAATACTACACTGTAGATTAATTCAAATCCTAATTGTTTTTCTTAACAGACTACCTTCCTGTGACATTTCTGATTTTGAAGTTGTAGTTTGAAATTGAACATAAAAAAAACCAAAAAAACAGCATCCACGGTGCTGTTTTGACACTAAGCTGACTGTGGCTTCATCACAGTGAAGTTTTGTTTTCTACTCCTGTGTTTTCTTCTTTCAGGCAAGTGCTACTCGTGTGCAGAAACGATGAAACTGAGAAAATACTGCTCTGCTGCTGTCGCTTCAGTTTTCCACTGGGACCCATTTATTGTAAGTGATATCACACACTCGCACACGAGCATGGGCACAAACACAAATAGAGGAATAAACCTTAATTTGCACAGATGCATGCACACCCATAAACAAAAAAGAGAGATGCTGATGTTATAAACAGTCACACACAAACACACTCACACATACACACAGTGGAGATGACCTGTTGACAGCCATGATGGAATGTGCCTCAGGGGCTAGCAAGGCTTTTTATAAGAAAATACGATTTTGAAATTGAGCAGGAAGAGACCACTGTACACACAGCTGCAGCAGCCCCCTAATTCCATTTCACATCTATGACAAAAAAACACTCCCTGGCTTAGACCGACAAAGGCACTTGTGGCGTAAAAAGACTATTTTAACAAAGAGATAATCAGCTGAGGGAGTGTTACAAACTTTTTGCAACTGTAATCAAGTTAAATATTAAAGGGGCAGCCAGTGCAGAAGTCCTCACAGTCTGATAATCAGAGTTATTCTGCAACAATGTGGAGCGAGCATGTTGAAAGTGAAGCAGTGGCTAATTAAGCAGGTGATCTAATCAACTTTTCCAGTTTACATGTAATGAAGTGGAGGTCCTCTTCAGTGCATCCTCGATCTGCCTTTTTAATCAAAGGCTTAATGAGCAAAAATGTCATTAAAGAAAACAGAACAAATTATCATCATCATTATTTTTGTTGTTATAATGCATGATATATATATATATATATATATATATATATATATATATATATATATATCATGCAAGGTATCATTTAATGTTCATATCTGTGACAAAAAACAACTTGTCAAACTAATCACTGTAATGTACATCCCCACTGAAAAAGTTAATTGGTGCTAACAAGCGTACAGATGAACAAGTGAGCGGTGTCACGCCTGTTGGGTCACTGACAATTACTGCAACTGAGGCTGAAAAGACAGCCATCATAATGCTTTAGGTGCTACTTTCCCTACAGGCCATGTGAAGTAGGTAATTGTGCTTATGTTTGTATCAGCTATGGTAAGGGATAATGTGTGTGTGTATACAGCATTCCTGAACTGCTGTGTGGACGCACACCAGAGTCTTTCTGTGTTTACATACCTGTGTTTATGCATACTGTACGTGTGTCAGGCAAAGGGCAAGAAGAGCTGACAGATGCTGCATAATATTACTGAAGCTGCGTGGGTGCAAATGTGACAAACAGAGCCTTTCCAGCTCCCTGCAGAGTGGTAAACAGATTGTTCAGTCTGGCAGGCTGGTTGGGTGCTGGAGGAGTTGCCATCACTAACATCACGTGATGCTTTAGATCAAACACAGATACAGTTTAAAGAGCAAGGCTAGAATGCAAAAATGATCTGTAAATGATAGGAGGATGGTTTATGCCTTAAAGCTTGGTTATGTCCAAACAGGATGGATGGTCTGATGTACACTTTTGTAAACCGGTTAGGTGGTCGCATTCAGATTCTTTTTTTATCTTTATTTTTATTTGTATGTATTCATTTTGTGTTTTCTTCTCACTGCACTTGTTTCACTTTGTTATGGTTTTGTATTTAGTTGGGTTAGCTGTGTATATGTGTCTCTTCTGGAAGAGGGTGAGAGGCGTGAGTGCTGAATGCAAGAATGAGTGAGTAAAAATGTCCAACTATCTCCCACAAAATATGTTTGTATAGCTACTAATTTGTTCTGCCAAATAAGTTTTGGAGGAAACTTAAGTTCTGCCTGGATTATGTGTAGTGTCAACTTTTTTTCCCCTCGCACTGCACAAAAGTCACGGTCATACAAAGCACAGGACTTGGATACTGGAGACTAAGGTCCACACTCTGTGTCCCATGGGTTGCTAGGTTTAGGTTACTAAAACATTTGGTTAAGGTTAGGAAAAAATCATGGTCCCACCTCTTTTTTCAAGTCGGCGTTAACTTTTTCAAACAATCTTCCCCTAGCCTAAACCAAGTACTTTGAGTTGCAAAAACATTAATCATTCTTCATTCTAGTCAGACTTCTGTCTGTTCGGAATTGACCAATTATAACTAATGGTTACATTTTGCGGAAATAGCTCTGCTCTTTGAGGGAGCTCTTAAAAAAATAGTCAAGGATTCTGCTGGAGAATTAATTCCCCCTAATAAACACATACTGCATTAAATCTCAGTAGTGTCAACAATACCAAGGTCTTAGCACATAATGAAGAGATTACTGTGGTGGAGGGAGCTGCAGCAGCAAACGGTGTTGGCATGCAGATATCAGGAGAGTAATAGTGAGAAGTGTCAGGATATAATGGCCACCATGTACACTTGTATGAATATGATAGGATGTTACTAGTCAGCTGGTATCCAAGCAGAGCAATGAGACACTCATTTTAAAGCATGAATGAAATAGCTGATGACAGCAACCTCAGTGCTCTAGCTGAACTAAAGCTAAACTCTATTTGCCAAGAGTAGATATCGTAGGGAAGACAAATGAAATATGGGGAAAAAAATGTGACTATATATGCCAAAACACACTTTCTACAAAAGCTGAGAGGAGAGTGGGAGAGAATAACAGAAATATAAAAAAATATGCTGTCACATATAAAGTCTTTGGGGGATTGAGAGAAGCACAGAGAAATTGTTTAGATTATCTCATAGGCAACTCTATAGCTCTCCGCGTCATTCAGATGCATGATGGGACACAGTTGGTCGGTGCCTGGCAGGCTACCAATCCAATAAGGGAACAGATTGATTAGATCCAGGACCCCCTCCCTGCCTTCGGTTCTCCTGAACTGGAGAGGCTTAGAGCTGGAAATGAGATTTTCATTCACACCCCAAATCCACTGGGAAACAACTCCATAACCCTCACAGAAGCCATGAAGCAAAGCAGGCTTTGTCTGTGATGGCATGGATGTGTGTGTATGTAGCCAGGGTGGAGTGCAACATGTGTGTTTGACTGCGTGTGCAGCCAGCTGTCATTATGCTGGTGAGGACAATATCTGCTATGCTACTCATCTTTTCCCCTCCCACATACTCTTTCTTTGTGTGCGTGTCTCTCAAATAGACACACACCTAACTTGGACACACATGGAAACCCATGCAGCACGCATATAGTCTAAATACATATATACACGAGCACACACTCACATGCACACACGGGCAGAGTTCCTGCGTGGTGTAAAGCATGCTGTGTTGTAATTTCACCCTCTCCCTGCCGTGAGGAATAATTACATCGCTCGCTGACTCCTCAGTCTATCTTCTCTGCTTCCCTCTCATCCTCATCTTCCCTGCCCTGCAACTCTCTCATCCCTCCTTTCTCACCACCACACACACACACCTCCACACTCTCCTACCTTCCATCTTTGCTTGCATTCAATCTTCTCATACTGACTTCCCCATTCCTGTCTCTCCTTTGTTCCAGCCAACTCTCTACAGTCCAAATCTGTCACAATCTACTTCCTACCTCATCATATTACAGCTCGCCATATGTGAATATTTGTTAGTTATATTTAGTGCTGACGATTAGTTAATTAATGCATTAGTCATACGAAAGAAAACGAATCATCAACAGCTCTGATGATTGATTAATCGATTAAGTCTTCTATCGAGCAGAAAATGTCGAGCATTTGTTGGTTCAAGCTTCTCAAATGTGAGGATTTGCTGCTTTTCTCGTTTAGCAGCTAAAGAACCAGTCATTTCAGTTTTCTTTTTGTCCTTGTCTCATTTCCTTTTACACACGTGCTCCACTCTAACCGCAGCAGAATCACGTTGTTTCTGAGAATTCTGCTCTTTGATCATTTTGTTGGGTAAAGCTTTAGGCTCATGAGGGGTGTGATTATTTTTAAATGTTATTTATTAAGAAATTTCTCTCTTTCTCTCTCTGACTGTGTCCATGCTTGTCATGTGTTGTAAGTAGATACGCAATGCCCAGTGGGAAGATAGAACATTAGCCTGACCAACTAACAATCAGAAATGGATGAAATAAAGCAAAAATATAGCATTGGGTCTAGTTCGGCGTTCAAATTTAGCAGTTTAGGTTTTAGGTCTAAGTTTTATATCCCAAGTAGAATTCTGTCTCTGAAGGACAATGGACCCTGTCCATACTTGCCCCTCAATCTCCTATTCTACACACACATACACATGCAAAAACACACTTCTGGAAGTATTTTTTAGTTGTGGTAATTTGCACCACTGTAAATTGACTAACACCACTAGGCGATTTGAAGGGGGATGAGGGGGGATGCCATCCTCCTTGTTGGCAAAATGACCAAAATCCATCCCCTGCCTACTAACAATGACACAAAAACCTGAAAGTGGACTGATTTAAACAGCTGAATCAGGTTTTTACAGAGCATAACAGCTAGCTTCAGCTCGGCATTAGCTGCACACACAACAGAATATTAGGACCTGTGAATCGATGTTTTTAATCAAAATGCAACTGGGGAAGTTGCATAGTTGACTTGATGTCCACAGGCATATACCTTTGACTGTCTTCATAAAAAAAAAAACAAATATTTTCTAACACAGTTGCTCATATTTTGTACAGATAATTCATGACGTCTTGAGTCTATGACGCAGAAAATGAATCTGACCTTCCGAACAATGGATGCCTAAAATAACTCCTCCGACGTCGCTTTTCTATATACCTCCATGAATCAAATAATCTGACCGTTTCTGCATATCAAAGGCGGCACATGACAGCCTCTTCCAGTGGAAGGTCCATCTACATTTCTGCAGGAGTCAGGATGTGTGTGAATGGAATTCTGCTGCAGCACGCTCAGAGGAAAAGGAGCAGAGTCAGCAGTAGGGAGATTATTGACACCGACACCAGTAGGATTGACAGCATTTCATGTTCTCTGCCATTCCATAAATCGACACCAATTCCTATGCCTTACCTGTACTGTGTGTTCCTCACACAACTTCAAATCCAAACAGTCTTTGTAATCCTTTGAAAACACCCCTGTCAGAGTAATCTATTTTGGCTGTAACAAAAGAGGCGATTGTGTTGGAAGCAAAAGTGCACACTTGGCCCATCTGCTACTCCAGGCAGGCCTAAGACTGTTTAAAGTAACAGCAGAATTTTTCTAAGATTGTTTAAACCAAATCTTTACTGTACAATTTGACCTTATGTGGATTATTTGGAAATCCAACAAGAGTTTAGACCCAATCAGATTACTAACCCTGTTAGATTGGATTTCTCACGCCTGAGACAAAACACTGACCCTGTGACACACCAAACAAAGCTGTAACTCAAACCAGCAAATGGATCATTTCATTAGTATGTCTGCGAATTTCACAGAACTGTGTCTTCAGTCAATAAATGAAAATGAATCTACCATTTTAATAATAAATTAATCATTATTACCGAGAAAAATTGCCATGCATCTGCTGTTCGAGCTTCTCCATTTTGAGAATTTGCTGCTTTTCTCAGTTTTATATCATTGTAAATTGAATATCTTTGAGTTTTGGACAAAACCAGCACTTTGAAGATGTCACCTTGGGCTCTGGGAACTTGTGATGGGCTGTTTTTCACAAATTTGTGACATATTAGATATAGATCAAATGATTAATCAGTTAATTGAAAAAATAACCATCATTAATTGACAATGAAAATAATCATTAGCTGCAGCACAGAAAAAAACCCACAAAGATAAATAATACTCAAATGAACTTTTCAGTGTGAGCCAGGGAAGATCATATGTGGTAGTTCTTGCTGTGCTACTGTACCATTGAGCCATTTGGAGTTGTACTGTGCAGTCCGGAGAGGGGGCATGCCACCCAAGCTGCGGTATATGACGGGGTCACGGCCAGAGAAGTCGATGACGGTGGCGGCATACAGCTCTCCACTCTCTGTCACCACCGCCGTGGAGTTGTGACGAGGGTCGTATGGGCAGCGTGCCACACCATTCACCCGCTCCAGCACACTGCTCATGTTGCCCACCTGCGATGCATGAAAACACAGGGCGATACAGAGATGGAGAGAAAAGGGGAGAGACCAGGGGAGAAAGGGAGAGTAGCAGGTTAAGTCTACAGTGTTTTCACTAAATTCCTACAAAACTACAGACACAAACACACATTTATCCATACCTCTCGGGTAATACATAGTGGCTGGAAAGCATTGGTTCCACAGGTCATGACCTCAGTCTTGTTCACGAGCAGGACTCTGATGTAGTTCTGACATTCAGTCTGCAGAGAAGTGGGTGAAGAAGAATGCTTTCAAAAAGTTACAGTAGATCAGAGAAATGCTGAGGTAGCAGGCTAAATGTTCTTTGATGTGTTGCTGAGAAGAACAATGGACCAAGTTCTCTGGTATCAGACGGGCATGCAACCAAAACCAAAGCAATTCAGTGTCTGCTGCTTTCGTAGGTCCATTGTTCAAAAATAAGAATACTCATTTGCAGCTGAATGTGACATCGACAGAGGCGCTACAATAAGTCAAGTATGTGATTCAGTGAAAAGAGTCAAATCTGCTTTAACAAAGGCGTGACATAGATTTATTGATAATGAAACGTTTTATGTTAGTATCATTTTTTGTAAATACTGATGCTTTGTGTTGTAGCAAAGAACTGAGGTAATTGCAGTGACGCAGGTTTCGCAGAGAATTGATTGTTTTGTGTATTAGGCATCACCCTTGGCTCTATAGAAACTGTGGGAGATAAAAATGACATTGCCATCGTTTCTCACAAAATAATCGAAACAAGACAGCTGATCGCAGCGTTGGTTATCAGACATATTTGAAAGGAAGTCCTTTTGTGTGTCTATCTATCTTGCCCTAGGCTCTCTATATTTTCTTTCCCTTCCATTTGCCCTCTCTCTTCACTGCAAAAAAACCAACTCTTGATTGAAGGGTCTGAAATAGCTGTTCTGTACAGAGCCCTTCCATGAGGCCCATAAGGACCTCGCCACAACAGCCAGAAGATATCAAGATGGCCTCTCTGTAAGCCAGGCAGCACTGACATGAAGTTTTGTAATTGGGGGCGGGATCGAGGTTACCTCTGTTTTGCCTTTGCTCTGACAGGACCTCCTGGTTTCCTCGTCCGGGGCCCATTCTGTCGCCTAGAAAACAAAAACAAGAAAAAGCCCAGGGATGACAAAGAGGCCGAAAAGCAGTCAGCTGAGTCCTTCAGACATTACAAAACAGTTACGCAACAACTGACTGTTGCTAATAATGTAGGCACGCACAAAAAGATGCATGAAAAGACTTTAACCTCATTGCTGTTTGTTTATTGTGTAAACATGGCGACCGGCTTGCCAGCCAAGAGCTTATTCGAGGGTAGCAGGCAAGGTACCCAACGAGGCAGCTGAAGGGCTGAGGACAGCATTAGCATGTAAATGGCTTTCTCTCCATCTTCTTCTTCTTTCTTCCCCTCTCTATCTCTCACTCGGAAAGTTTGCAGCACTCGCCTCCGCTCTGCCCCCTTCACTCCTACCGGCCAATTATATTCCTGTTGATGGTTGTGTCTTGGGCTTAATTATGGATGCAGGCAGCAGCACTGCACGACTGCACTGCAAAACAAAAACACACTAATGCATGTGCATACACACATGCTGTTTGGCCACCAGAGCTGCACTGGCTCCTGTTAAGAGAGTTGAGAGATGTCCCTCTCTTGGCATGAACTGTATGTATGCAAGGTGCCAGAGGACCCCTGTTGTGTGTCATTGGCCTCATTTTACTCATCCTCCTCCATCTCCTCCTCTTCTCTGATCTCACTGCCCAAGTAGGAAGGTTGCCTAAATGTCTAAAAGTAAAAAACTCTGCTATTATATAACATCAATGTCTGATTCACCATGTTTCTTTCTGTTTGGCATTATTTTTTTCTCCTCTCCGAAAGGGATTATTGTCATGCACAAGAGGACCCACGGCAGATAATTATCTAGATCTTATGAATTGCTTTCCCAGGACAATCGGCCAGGGGGACAAAGTTGTGACCCAACATTCAGTGGAGCCCGCCAACTGAGGCCAACCAAGAGTCAACACTAAACTGGGTCAGTATTCCAGGAGCCAAATGAAGGACTCAAACAAACAGTAAACTTCAGGGGACAAAACTAAGGCTGATTCACTATGTAGCTCAAACACCTACATGCAGCCTTGGACAATTTCATTTTTTAGGTGTGATTTTGTCCTGCAGTGATATCACTTGTGTGCTTTTTTGGATCCTCATTTTGCTTTAATTAAAGATCAGCACAAGGGACTAAACACTGTATAGCCCCAAGACTCAAGTGAAGAATTCTGCTGGGAAAATATAGTTTTGAGTTAATCACATCTTTTTTTAGATTCTCTGTGCAGAGAATATAGCTCTTTAGGAATTTAAATGGAAATAAAAGAGTATAAGCACATTTAATGAGAACTTAAGAGAACCACCAGAATATTTCTGGGGACAAAATGTCGAGTTAAAATTCACTGAGTGCTCCTTTCTGTTTAAAGTATATAAATAGATATCTTATTTCACAGATCATGGAGTGTATCGACTATGCTTGAGGTTCATGATTTTGGATGATTAGCCTTTGCATAAATTCTTGCTAATGAGTGAAAACACCAGACTGAACAGTAATAGCCACAGCCTAATGAGCTAGTCAAACATCTGCACATTGTCCTGGGATTTCTTATATTGCTTATATACTATGCTTATATTTATAGACATTCATGAGTGTGTGATTGCTTTTTGATTGTTCACACTGCCAGAACTGTTTGTGCAGCCAAAACACTGCAGAGGAAATAATCTTCCACATTTATGATGCCATGTTTGATTGTTTGAAACAATTTAAAGCTCCACTAATCAAAAAACTCACCAACTGTACACTACCTGCCCAGCACAAAATGGCAGACAGACAAAGTTAGCGACTGGCTGCTGAAGAAGCATTTAGCAGCTAAAAAGCCAGGTATTTGTCAGGAGAGTGTGGAGACCAAACCAGAGCACAAAGGAGACTTACATTCATCAGGTGACCAGAAACACGTTTTCCAACTCAACTGTATGTCAGACAAAACAACTTTATAAAGTGATTATAGGTCAGGACTGTGTGTCTGTCAGTTTGTTTCTACCCCCTGATTGCCAAAAATATCAATGCACCACAACACTGACATTTTATCACATTATAAAGTTGACATGTAAATGTGTTTTTACACATCCAGTCAACATTTAGCATATGTGTAGAGTCAATGTTAGAGTCACCTGATGAACATTCACTCTCCTACAGCTCTGTTTTTGTCTCCACCAACTCCTGAGGGAAATGTCTGGTTCTTTAGTTGCTAAATGCTCAACTATGTATCACTATAGTCACTAACTTTGTTGCTCCAGCTGGAAACCAGGTTAATGAGAGCGGTGAGAGGGAACCAAAAAGTGCTGAAAGACACTAAAATGCCCCACAGAGCTGAGGGGAACTGTGAGAGTCCAGTGATAATTCTGTGAGTTTGTCACCACAAGCAACCCATTACACTTAGTAATTTGATCCATTGTTAAATATTGATTAGCGCAGCTTCAACCAAGATAAACTAAACTAAGCATGAAAACCAGACAAAACCTCTGTACTCTACAACCATGTGTAAGCGCAGGTTAGCAGCGGAGATTGAGACAAATTAATTTGCATTATAAAGCTATGTTAAGCTCCTGCAGCTGGTAGAGCAGCAGTAAGTGGGATCTGGCCTATATTGATAGTTACAGCTCATCTCCCTGTCTCCCATAGCAGCTCCCTTCAATTAACCTGCTTCAGACTGTACTGGGGAGAGAGACGGCAGCAGGGGACAGCTATATAAAGTAAACTGTGATTAAAATGAAACTTGAGCTCCAGACACTGAACATGAAGTAGACGAAGATATAAAAATACCAAAAGTAGCTAATGTGCGCTGCAGGAGTCATGCTGCTCGTGCTAAACCAAAAAGTATGCAGACAACCTCAAATCCACTTCCCATGAGCACAGCGAACAGCGTGGCACCTGCCATTCGGAGAGCAGCCCCGCCCCCTCTGCGGCAGTCCATCACTCTGCCTGTTGAAATGAAAACACTGCTCCTCCACAGCCCCAGCCTGTCAGTCCCTGACAGCCTGGGGACTGATGGGATGACGTCATTGTAAACACACACACACACACACACAGGGTGATGGATGCCTTTGCGATGAATCATGGCTTGGGGCATTACCATCTTTTCGGCAGGGCCCCTTCTCCAAGGATCCCCATCGGCTTAACCCGCTGACCTTCACCAGAAAGTATCCCCTCCCTCCCCCTCCCCCCCTCTCTGTCCATCTCTTCTTCTTCACACCACTTTGGAACAAAGCCAAACTCACACAGAGCTTGTGAGAATACCAATTCTGCCTCAAAATCCTCTCCCTCAAATACCTTCACTCTGTACCGAACCCTGAATGGCCTGCCATCAACAGGATGAATTAAAGCTGTATAATGCATGGACAGGATGCAGTGTTTATTTTTTGAAAAAAAAAAAATTCTTGTTAACAACAATCCAACAAAAAGAAAGGTAAGAGAGAAAGACAGAAAACAATATTTCCACACATTGTGTGTTGATACTGAAGTACTCATTTACTGTATAATTATTAATCTGTAATGAAGAACAGCTCAGTGTGGGGGTTCGCTCACCGTTGCAGTCTGACCTCTGTTGACTTAAGGTTATGGAAAATATGCAACAATTAAATAAAATTAAGTGAAAAAAGTGAAAAAAAATGTCAAATTTAAAAGGCAACTGAAACTGAAATTTAGAAAACACTGTTATGGTCAAAATTCAGTTTAGGATTAATTGTTATGAAAAACCGTTTTGCTTTTTTTTTTTTTTTTATTGGTGGACCCTTACGGACTAAAGCAATATAAATCATGGAGCTATGGACACATATTCAGACTCTGACCACTTCAAAGGTAGGGAGTCATCACTTTTTTCCATCTCTCTTGTTCACCATGCCAGTAAATCTGAATGAATTATACTTTGGTGCTCATGGTTTCCGTAAAATGAACTGAAGGACTGAATTGTGGAGACTCTAACGATGTCCATATTGACAAAACTGCCATTTACAGGGGGTGAGTCTTTCTGCTAAGATAACCAGCTGTTAGCGTCATATTTACCGTACAGACGTTAGGGTGGTATCGATCTTCTCATCCAACTCTCCTCAAGAAAGCAAATAAGCGTATTTCCCAAAATGTCAAATTATACATTTAGGGAAATACTGTGGTCATGGTTAAAAGAAACTATTGTTGACTGTTGGTGGTATATAGATACCGAACAATGTTCTCCCATGTCAAAGTCATTCACTTTGTCCACCCCAACCTCTTAACCTAGCCACCATGTCCACCAGACTATGTACTATATCACATTCCAGCTCCGACACTGCTGGAAATGATCCACTGCCAATTTATTCGTAGTGCAAATGTCTACTGGATATGTGAGCATCTCACGCAGCTCAACCGTGGCTCATTTTTCACACCCATCTTTACAGGCCACGTGTATTTTTTACCAAAACAGTTTGCATCTGTGTAGAGTGACATCCACTTTTAGTAATTTTGTAATTCATTTTTCTTGTTCATTAAGAAGGAGATGTCCATGAAGCAGGAGAAGGAATGCTGTGGTTTTACTTTGCTAATATGCAATATTATTAATACAAGATACAAGATAAAGCAAAGACAGCATGCTGCACACAGTTAAGTACAGCCACCAAGTATCTGTTACATCGATCATGAATAAGCTGCAAAAGTGTATTTAAAAATGCTTGTAAAACACAAATGTCAGCAAACCCCTATAAACATTATTCAAAATGTGTCTGAACAACAGACTGCTTAAAGATTCTCTGCTTCTGTAACACTTCCAGTGGACATTTGAACCATGACAGAGATGTGATGGAGCCTTAGTGCAACTGGAAGGTGACACATCCAGTGGGCATGAGAGGTAAAAGGTTTTCTGGCACTATAACAACATAGACACTTCCACCTTTGTTTCTGAGAGACAGTCATAATTTGCACAGCCTCTAGAGGTCCTTCTCAGGTAAACATCAACATAGGTTGATATTTTAGGCATTTGAGCAAACAACCAATACAGTTTTTTCCTGGTGAGGACAGTCTGTGTACAAATATCAGTATCAAATTTGTAGATTTCATAGACATAAACCATGCATAAATATGGTAGAAACAAGAAAAAAAGCACATGAAATGTAATTTAAATCACCGTCGCTGAAGCACAATATAAAAGACATTAAAGAGTCGTCTGACTCTCTGAGACATCGAGTTACAGCCATTTTTCATGCTCAAATAGGCTCAAGGCCACAGAGCGTGTTTATTATTTGTGCCTTTAGCCACGGATGCATGTTAGAGTTAATTTCCATCTATTAGCAAGGCCAACAACCATGTGCTCTCCCTGCCATCACTTCCCCTCCAAACTGGAGCCTGACACCCCATTTCTACCAATTTCGCCACTCCTTAGACAGAATAAGAATATCTTGCCCCTGGCATCTTTCTTAAAGGAGGGAAGGGGAGAGGGGGGACATGAATTTTTTATAGGCAAATAAAATAGCAAAAAAATACAATTAGTATCAGGAAAGAAGATTCATTACTTCTACTGCAACAAGATGGTGGCTGGGCTCGAAAATGAATTATATTTTACGAGAAACAGAGAGAAAGAGGGGGGAAAGAGAGGTGGAGAGTGGGAAACACTAATGAGGTAAAGAGAGTTTGCGAGCAGCCGTGGCTGCAAATGTGATCGTTTCCTGAAATGTGGCGCTGTGTTGATAAGGCCGCCTCTCACTAACACACTGCTAACATCATGTGTGACAACTAATTATAACTCATAAATATTGTAAATAAGTGTGTCGGGGGGAGTAATCGTTGTTTGAATAGGAGCTGTCTGGCACTTGTTACAGTCAAGTTAGATTTGTATACCACTACCACTGGGATTGGACCTTACTGGTGTAAGTTTAGTCTAGAAAAGTATGAAAAACATGAAAAATATTAAACAATTTCTTTAACATGGAGCATTAAAAGTTAAGAATCTGAATAATAGCCTAAATTAAGTAACAGTATGACAAAATATTAGTCAAATATCTCTCTCTTCAGTTAGGACATTTAAGAGGAACATTTCCTTTAAACATTTATTTACACAACATGCTCTGGGGCACAAAAAACATATAAAAAAGGTTTATTTATCATTCATTTAAGCCGGTAATTTGCAAATTGCAAAACTGAGAGATATTCATGGGAAGTGGGAAAGTATTCTGTATGTCGTCATTGTCTCATAAACTACCTCTTTAGGCTCCTCATGTTTTCTTCCTCAGTCATCCTGCTACACTTCACCGCAGGCTTTTTCTCTAAATTTTACCTAAAAAATACATCTACATATTCACCCACCACCTCACTGAGAGAGAGAGATCATCCATCTACAGTATCTGTTCTCTTCAAGGTGTCCTCACTTCAAAGCATCCTACACTTACAGACTGTTGATTCATCCCTCTTGTTTCCAGCCCTCCATTCCTCAATGTGATCTCCCTTTCCATTTAACGTGCTTTGTTCTCTCCATCTACATAATCTGTTATTTTAAGCAACAACCCACATCCAACACGTACACACACACACACACACACACACACACACAACTTGACAATATGGCAAATTTTGGCACAAATCGGTGTCCAGGTGGTGCAGAGGAGAAACACTCAGCCACCAACGCAGCGACACAGGAGTGAACACCACTGGCAGTGTTCGCAGGAAGAAAACCAGCGACGCATCATGTGCTTGTCTAACCCGCTTGTCAAACAGACTGTTGATATGAGATGGTTCTGTAAACCGTAGATTATGGTCCGTTTTGATCATTTCATTTCCACCACTTCCTGCCCTGACAAAGAACTTTAGATGTTAAAAGGTACAGGATGTTCAAAATCGTGAATTTGTGGCTTAATAGTTGTTGATTATGTATGTTGTCTTGCAATCAGTGTTTAGAAATGCATCAAATGCTGTTAATAGCGCACATGTTGTTCCTTAACCCAAATTTTATTTTTTTTATTAGCTTTATTTCCTGTTTCGGGTGGTGGGTTTTAAATACAAAGTTTGGCAGTGTTTCTTCACACTGAAAATTGGGTCCAAATAAGGAACTTCTCCTTAGTTATTAGTTTTATTAGTGATGACAGAAGGTGACTTCCTGACTTTTGTGAAGTCTTGAAAAGTGCAGAACTATTACAGAAGAAACATGTTTGGCAGATTTTTCACCACAGTGTTTTCCAAGTGACAAAGAAAAATGATATTTGTGTGCTGCACTTTCAGCCAGACCTGCATACAAAGCAGCTGCATACTGAGCTGGTTCACAATTTAGTGCAGGAGGCAGCGCGGCAGCTCTGTAGAAATTTTGTGGAACTTAGCATCACATGAGTTTAATTAATTGTGAAATGGTAGTGATATATATTTGTTACACACATTTTTGTTTCATTATTTTCTTGTTGGGTTGAACTTGGTGAAGCTGCTCTGTATTGTGAATGTAGATTATGTTTCTGGCCGTTGGGGGCTTGTCTCGTTCAAAAATACAGTTTGTGGCTGTGGGATCCCTCTGTTACCTTTACACTGTGTGCCATATTTTTGTGTCGTGTGTTGCCATAGCAACCTACATCACAAGGCGTTGTTGTTTGTAGAGCCCTGGTAGCAGAATGGTTACAGCGCATGCCACATATCTGATTCCGGCTGGGGACCTGTGTCATACCACCCTCTCTGGTCCTCTTTATTTAATTTGCATCTAATTTTAACATCCTGGCGTCTGGACTTCTATGAGAAAAATCATAAAAATCTTTATAAAAATCTTAAATATTTTCTGTAACTTCAAATGCTTCACACAATACATCACATGTATTCCTACATATAGGAAGTGTGAGCTTGAGGCTGTAAGCATGAAACTTCATGCATTTTATGCCCTGCAGGAGAAGTTAGTGGCTGACAGGAAACACAGCTGCTGGCAACTCCAGGCCAAATGAGGGAGTGAGCAGTGTCAAGAACTGTCAGAGGTGCAGTGCCCCTCCAGAGGGAAAAGTTTGGACAGAATGGTATTTTGGCAAAGATCTTGAAAATCTGTTTTTATTGGAGAAAACTGTCTGCGTAGCTTGGGGGAATGTGTTTTTGGGGAGCTGAATATGCAGTGTCATCAAGAGTGCCTTCCAATACAATCAAGGGAAAATCGGTCCTTCACTGAGTATCAGAGATGTGGCAGAAAGGTCTGGACAGAATTTCATCAACCCCAGCACGAACACAATACTAAACTGCAGTGTTGAACTACTGTACTGTAAAACAGCAGAACTTCAGAGGTACGTTACAAATGCCAAATGTCCAACATGTCCTCATTCCTAAACGACAGAATAGGCCGATTGCCAATCACTCCCAAAACGACACATATGACAGGCGTACCGGACCTTACGTCACGTGACGAAAGTTAAAGCCGTGGTTAACGTTGTGAAACGGTTGCAGTTTGGTTAGGTTTAGGCTAAGGTTAAGATGCTGTCATGGTAAATCTAAAAACATTTTCTATGACAATATTAAGCTATACTTTGATATGAAAATGCACCAAACCCATAGGTTCACATTCACTGTTATAGTGAACGGCTCATTGTCTCTAAACACTGATCCATGGACACACCCACATCCTCTCCTTTGTTTCATTCACCCTCACTCTCTATCTCACGCACACACACAAGCTCCTCTGCTCATACCTGTCCCTGTCAAACACCATATTCTGACAGACTGAACAGTGCAGCGTGAGGTCACAAACATACAACGTCATCTAGACGCTGCTGCAGACATGGAGGGAAGGAGTCTGAGGCAGTGTTCAGAGTGTGTGTCTGCAGTTCAACACACACCAGACCATTTTTAAAAGTTCTGACTAAATGTTCACATTGTTGGGAAATACAGCTAGATGCAGAGACCAACAGATAGACAGCAGCAGGAGAGATGAACAGCAAACAGCAGACAGTCATTCAGCCATGAACACAATGCAACAAACACTACTGACAACTTGTAGTATTTCAGCCTGTCTTCAAATGTGAAAAGCATCATTTAGACAACAATTTCATCCTAAAGCACTACGTATCAAGTCTAGTTTAAATTATAGAGTTCAGTCCAACAAGTATGCCTGACTGCCCTCTCGAAAATTATTCAATTTCACACACACACAGGTTGAGTATTGTTAGAAAATGTAGCTTTTTGTTCAATACCCAGCTACAGGCACCAAAATGTGTCCATAGCACCAAATATTTAAAACAAAGTTTACATGAAATGCTTGTTTACAAATTGTTTGGTCAGCTATTTACTAATCTAAATCACATTTATTTGTAGGTAGAGTTCTTGTATGAAACTAAATGCTGATGCACCAAAATATTTGGAAATATTTGAATTAATGAAAATAAAAAAGGTAGAAAAGCCTGTTTATATTTCTCAAACAAAAGTACTGAAAAAAGTACTTATTTGGTATCACTACTGGAAGGCATCTAAGCGGCACCAGGCAGTATCTAACATTTTTATGAGAGAACAAGGGACAGGTGTGCAGAGAGAAGCAGGATCATGTGACCTGCAAAGGGTGGGAGACTCTGAGGGCATCTGGTGGACAGGTGGGGAATGACACAGTCTGGACATTTCCAAGAAGTGCAGGTGCCAGAGGAACAGATGAAAGGGAGACAGGGCAGCTGATCCTGGGTATGTCAATATTTCCCTGATACCTTTTATTTTGGTATTGCTAGTATAAACACACACAAAAATCATTAACTAAAATAAGCTACATATTTACAAATAAATCATTTCGACAAAAACAACCATCCAAACAACCAAAATCAGCCCCACAAAACTAAATAAATATAAATACAAATGCAGTATAAATCAACACAATTATGAATTAAACCAGGACATATCTGATTAAAAACGTGACTAACAATCTGACCAAGCATTCAGTGCCAACTTTAAGTACTTGAACATTTTTGATAATTGATGCTATATAAACATTTTGTTCCGTATTGAAAGAAAAGTTGAAAGCAATACACAGTCCTACTTTAAATAAGAGAAATAAAGAGAAAAAAGTATTTTTAAAAATTGTTATAAAATTCTTACATGGGCTTACTGTGTTCCATGGTAACTATGAAAAAGCTCGTCAAATTTTGATGTACTGAGCGCCTTATAAAGGATTGTAGAGCTGTTCAGAACTGCTTAGACAAAAAAGAGAATGAAATGTTAGAAATTTTATAGTAATTACATAAAAAGAGTTAAATATGATTATTTCATTTGAAATATGGAAGAAATATAGAAATATGCCTGTATGAGTGATGATTTTTAAAATAATTAATACATAAAGTAACTGTTTTACAGCCATAGTAGTGGGTATTTTACAAGAAAACTGATTCAAGCGATTACAACTAGGAACAGGAAGCCGTTTTCTCCTCCTCTGATATAAAAGTGTTGAGTTAAATATATTGTATGGTTCAGTTTGTGCTAACAGCCTGTATGTGGTTGCCTACTCACACTGCTGCTGCCTCCCACTCACTGTAATTCCACATTAGGGAGGCTGACAGGTAAAAGCAGACTCTCTCTGACCAGCACAGTGGATTATTCCTTCTCTTCCTCAAACACTTACTGTACTGTATGCACCCACACACGTACAGATGAAGAATACAGATGAATGTGCACACAATCATGGCATTAAAGCACAGTGCATACATAGGGCTCATAATTAAAGAACATTCATCATTGCTTATTTTGAATATAAAAACACTGAAACACAAAAATAAAAAAATGTAATTCTAAAAATTCCATTTGCTAAATACCAGCACCAAGGCACTGTAGTTTAACCCTTAAAAATATATTATTACATTGAGTGACTGTCTGGTGCATAATGAGCAGCTCTCTCTTGACTCTCTGGGCTCTGACACACTAAACAGACAAGTGGTCACCGGGCAATTCTGCCGTGTGTGGCCAACCATCAGCGTATGTAGGTCTTTTCCGTGGCCATTTGGCCAAATCAACATGATGAGTCAGAGTCGAAGGCGGAGGGAGTTTTGTTGTTGGAGAACTGATTGGCTGTTCAACCTAGTGAATCAGTGATTTCCCCCATTTAGTGCATATCGCCTTTTCTTCTTTTCTAGTGCTGACAACACTAAGGCAAAGCAAAACTAAAATTTAAGGTGCCAGTATACCATTTTTTAAAGTTGTAATCAAATATAATCTTAATTGTATTCTAAGAATGAGACTTTTAAAACAGACTCATTGTGTAATGAAAACGTGCTCATGTTTGTTTGTCTTTCCATTTTTGTTTATGGATTACAAATACAGAATACTTAGTTATTTCCACTCATGCAGGTGCAGAACATAGGTGCATGTCTGTGGACAGCTCGCCACTGGTTGTAGTTTTGTAATCTGTAGTGGTGTGTTCAGCAACTTTTAACAGAAGTAATGAGGCAACATATATGTCTGTCTTTGTCTGCATTTAGGGTAAGGGCAATGCTGTGTTCTTAGTGTCATGTCTCTATTTGCAGCTTATGTTTCATTCTGTTTTTCCATATTGATTTATGAAATTAACCAGCAGCCAACACAACACAACTTTCTGGCATGTGGGGACATAAATCCAAGCAAAAAACACTTTGTAAAAACCAAAAAGCCTTATGCATACATGCAGGTACCACTGCCCAGACATTCTGTATGCCATTAGAGATTTGTTATTCATCCCCAGCCGGCCGGTGAAGCTACAGCTAATTACAGGGTGACCAGTAGCCTCCTCTTACTCTCAGCTCTGTAGCTCACAGATTATCCCTTCATTCTGACAAAGACCGCATCAATAATTAAATCTCCGGCCAAATTACAGCACAGAAATTAATGAAGAGTGTGAATGAAATCAGCCATGACTGATCAAACTCAAAGCAAGAGAGAGGAGCTTGATACTGTGGGCAAATCAAGGGTATGAATATCTGAGAGGGTCATCTTAAAGTCCATCCCGTGGCCTTTTTATTCATTTTGATCCTCTGCTTTCGCCATGAATCCACTCTGCCCTTTAGCACTGTGAGGATTGTAGCTGTATGTGACATGCATTATTTAGACGAGAGATCATAGAAATATGTATAATACATACCCCACTTTACACTAATACTACCTTCCTGAGAAAAGGTCAATGTGTCTTCAGCATAACCAAATGCCAATTCCTCCTGTCCCTAAGGAATTTGTGTCCAACAAAAACACCTACACTAACAGATGCATTTATTTTTCTTCTGGTGTATTGGGATGTTTGCACAAGGCATTTCCTGTTTAAAGGAGCAAAGAGTGACACTTGACTTAGTGACCCTTCAGATCAGCTCTGCTCTCCTGACCTTGATACACCGCAGGGAAACGATGCACGCTGGGACCAAACAACAGCAAACAGTAAAACCAGCTGTTCTACCCGGCACTAACTGTCCTTTTGATGGACATACTGGTTTCATGTTACTGTCAGGTTTCAGTGCAAAGTGTGATTCCAACAGACAGTCATTGTTTCAGTTTTAAACGAATTGCCTTTGATTTATTTTTACTTGTCTAATAATCTAACCACTCGTGTTAATTTTCTAACTAGAAATGTTGCTGCATTTAAGTTAGTGAGTAAAATGTTATCATTACCAAAAGAATGTGAAATTAAAACACGTGTTGTAAACAACCAGTATTTGTCTTTAAAGAAGTAGAATCTTTGTAGGGATAGGCAACGTGGTTTAAATCAATATCGCAATTTTAATTAAAAAGAATTTCTGATATATATATATATATATATATATATATATATATATATATATATATATATATATATCAAGACACATACATTTTCTAATGAAAGCAATGAAATGCATTCTACTGTTATGCATTACACACAAAACCCTTTATATATGCAAATCAAAAAATGTATTTAATCACGTTTCAGTTACAATTGCTTCTATTTAAGGCTGCAACTGCAACAATTATTTTCATTATAAATTATTCTGGTGATTATTTTTTTGATGAATTAATCAACCATTTATAAGATCTCTATTAAACATCAGAAAATAGTGAAAATGCCCATCACTGTTTCCTAGAGCTCAAGGTGATGTCTTTAAATAGCTTGTTTTGTCTGACTAAAAGACCAAAACCCAAAGATATTCACTTAATTATAATGTAAGACAAAGAAAAGCATCAAATGCCTCACATTTGAGAAGCCAGAACCATGACATTTTGTCAATTGACTAATTGATTAATTAACTAATTGTTCCAGTTCTACGTCCATTATTAATTTCGACAAACTTTTTTTTTTTTTTTACATAATAAGATCACATCATTGCAATATGATTCCATTAAATATTATACTGCTAATTATTACCTAGCTCTACCATATTGTCTGCAATTATATTGAAGTAATAGAGTTGCGAAGTGGGAGGAGTTATTTCGGACAACCCTGGTTCTGGAAGTAAAAGTCCTATTCATTTTTCCCATAGACAATATTACATGACTCACAGCTGGAGCACTTCTACTGCTCAGATCGGCATGAAACTCTCCCGGTTAAATAATCAGTACAAAATATTAACAACTGCATTAGAAATGATCTGCTTCTTTGGTAAAAAGTAGTATGATGTACAAATGTACAAGCTTGTGTGCATAAAAAATTCAGGTAAGAACTTAACTACAACTCCCATAGTACATTTTGGTAAGAAACATCACCAAGCATAAAATTCCATCACATGCACCGCAAAATGGTGGGTGGAGGCTAAAAACAACGGTGCAGAGAAAACTGATTTTATAATCTGCAGCTTAAATCAGTTCACTTTCAATTTTCGGGTCAACTTTGGTTGAATTCAACAACAAAGAAGTGTTTTGAATTCGCTACCGCTCTGATTCACGTCTCTCACTGGATTCTTGTCCATGGCAACGACAGCTGAGGCTCATGGATATTGTAGTATTTAGAGCTCCGTGATGATAAAACATGATTTCTCAGAAACAAAATTGAAAACTTGTGGTCCTAACATAAACCTATATGATTGTTTCATTATCCAGGAGAGTCCTGTGTTTCTATATTGTAGGATATTGTTGAAAGAAAAATTTGAAATGGGAACACAGAATGAACCAGCAGCAACTCCCACTTTGCATCTCTAAATAGGATTAGGTGAATGAAATGTGGCACAGTGGTTTTATGATGCCAACAAGGTAAAAGAGTCAGTGTATTAACCAGAGTACACACATTAGCCAAAACATAGCCAAGAATAAGTTCAATTACTGACCATAAAATATATCAAAAAGGTAAAACTGCACAGAGAAGACGTAAGTAAGTAAGTAAGTAAGAGAAACAAAAAGACATCTTATTACTTTCACCTCTGCTTTTCTGAACATTAAAAACACAGATTACAGTGGAACATCACAGTGCAGTTTTGCTTGAGTACCACTGTCAGCCTGTATCCCAGCCTTGCATCTGGTAAAGAGGTCTTTAGTTCTGAAGAGACAGACCATCATGTCACACAACAGGACAGCCACCTGGGGGCTGCTCGTCATCAGCTGGCTGTGGGAGCCAGAGACTGCAGCTCAACTCAAACAAGCCCAAAAACAAACACCACATCAAGGACAAATCCCAGGCCCCACACACACAGTGGGCCACTCCTGTCTCAGAACTTCTGACATGCAAGAAAAGTAACAACAAACAAAAAGAAAAATCTCCCACTTGGAAAATAAGGACACAACAAAATAGAGGTGACCTCAAGAGCAAGTAAGTCTCTGGGGGGAAAAAAAAAACAAGACCCCACATTGGGTCCATTCATATCAGGGATAATGGCTGTTTGAATTGGACATAACCAAGAACTGTATTTGTGGGAAGAGTGAAATCACAAAAAAGCACAGTCTTCCCTTTCCACAACCCCATTACCCCTCATGCATTTACAAAAAGGGCAAACCAATCAGAAGGAAACGCTTGACTGGAACAGCACACCTACGGGATCAGAGTGAGGATGTGTGTCTTTTGGAGCTTAAAGAGACAAAAATCAGGAGTCAAGCTGAACTTTTTTCAATGGTCCTGCACATGTTTTCCACTCCTCTCTCCTACATGTCTTGGTTTTACAGTGACCTGAGATACCAGTTTGGATGAATGAGCAACTTTGCAATGGCATGTACATCCATTATCATCTGTAACACTGACGCAAGTGAATATAATACTGTTTGGAGTAAAGGTCTGCATATTGATGTACAACCTGATTGTTTCATACAATGCAAAACTAGTGGAGTGACACAATGAATGGGCACAGAGAAAAAGATTCAGTGGAGGAATAAACCTGATAGAAATGCAACAGCAGTTCCATATCAGGAGCAAATATAATGTTCTCCTGAGGAGAAATGTCACAGAGAGGCCTTGTGATTTTTTCAGTAGATGGGATTTAGAGAATACGCAGAATGGTAGAGCAAGCAACAGAGAAAATGAGTAAGAGTGGGGCTAGTGGAGCAGTGGGTTAAGGCAGGTGGATGGATGGAGTCAGATATGCGGAGATCCAGACAGTAATATGGTGTTTACATTCCACCTCCATGTTGCTGCTGTCTTATCTATGCAGGGATATTCTGATGGACTGACAAAGACCTCTCTCCTCCCCTCCCATCTCCTCCCTTTACTTCTCCACTCTACACACAGGAACAAACTAATTGTATTTACTCCTGTTGCGGGCATTAAAAAGCTTTTTGGTGCAAGTGTACTATCCACTAGTTAAAGATAATGGATAGCTAACAAAATAGCTAGCTTGTTGTTTGCATGCTAGCTCATTGAATATGTTGTAAAAGACAGTTTTGAATTAATTTTTAAGGACTACTGAACAGAAAACCTGTGTTTTGAGTATCAAACACAAGTCAAATTAGTCAACAAAAATAAACAGCTAACCAAACAAAAGCTGCATATTTAGCCATATTTTGACAGAGATATGGGTGTTGAGCGTACAAATAAACAGCTGAGAAAAGGTTTATTCTGCAGAAGTGATTTGAGATTTATGGACATTTTAATATGTTCTTTTTGGCACGAAGCTTGGTCACTGTTGGAATCCATCCAACCAACTGCTGTGAATCCAAGCTGACCACAGCTGCTGTCCTCCCTTAGCAAGCGACAACATTTCAGAGCCACCTCTCAATCGTGCAGGGGGTTAGTGTTTGATACTAAAAACATAAGTAATTGCTATATATCCTTCTATTCCGTGAGTATTCCTTTAAACCTAGGATATTCTAATATTTGCACTTCCTATTATGCTTTTAAATTTACAGAACATGCTGTTCTTCTATTTCAACAAAAATGTGAGCAAAGAGCAGGTTATTTTAATATATCCTTTTCACTCTGGCATATTTCTACCTCCTTCCCATTCTTATTCTTTCTCTTATCCTTATTTCAATCCCCATCTCTGTCAATGCTGGTACTTAAGCTCAGTAAAAAGTCAGGTCAGTACATCTGTGACCCTGTACTGACTGAGAGGCTGATACCAGGAGTTACATTCTTCACCATCTTAAGGTTAATGCTGGAGCCTTTGATGCCATGCCTCGTCAAATAACTGCACATCTGTGAGTGCAAGTAAAAAAAAAAGGAGAAAAGACAGAAAGAGCGAGAGATAATTTATGTGCAACCGCATCATAGTTGCAGTAATTATGTGAATGCATGCATACAGTATGTAAGGAATGGGCTTCGAGCAGCAGTGTGTGACGACTTTTCTTGGCATGCCTGACTAAAGAAAAAGAGCATCTGACACAAACTGACAAGGGCAACACTGACTACTGTGACTCACAAAAACCCGGGGAAAAAAGCAATCCAGCCAAAGACAAAGACAAAATGTACAATTCTGTAGCTCCGTGGTCTTGTACAAATGTTAGCGGGAGGCAAATCAATATTCTATCTCCTGTTAGTACCTTGCAACATGCGGAAGAAAGAAAGAGCCATCTAAACAGGGCTCTGCTTGTGTTATTTTCTATTACTTTGAAACTACAAAAGAAGGTGAGAGAAAGGGAAGAAGGTAAAATACAAACGGAGACCGGCATGCATTCATTCCCATCTCAGACATGACAAGTTTGCTCATCAAAAGTTGTTGTTATTACTTTGTTTTTTTCTTGACAGCAGTGCAATTGCTCATAGCACATCTGGCAGATCTGCATCCCAATAAAAAGAGAAAGATGACAGAAACAGAACTCTTGCTTCAGCTCTCCTTTCCCTCTCCCACCTATCGGATACTTGAGCTTCTCTGTTTTAACCACTCTCCCACTCCTCTGTTTTATCCCCCACCACACAGACACACACACCTCCCACCACCTTCCTCCTGCTGTTCTGATTGCGGCGGAGATCAGGCCGACCAGCACAACAGAGAGAAAGAGCTCTGTAAGTGGGTGCTGCTAGGACAGAGCATGTGGGTGGATTGCAGTTAGGCCCACCACCAGCATTAATACTACATCCCACCAAAAAAGACGAGAGAAAAAGAAAAGAAGAGTTTAAAGATGAAAAGAGAAGGAGGGTGGAGGATAGAGACGCCAAACTAAGAATACTCAGCAACACCTGAGTAGGATGGCTGAGCAGTCCCACTGTGAGGTCGCTGGGTGGGTGACGGTGTGTGTGAAGTACAGTATGTGGATGAAGCGCAGGGTACGTTGTGTTTGCACACATATTATAAGCTCAAAGCGATGAAAAAAGACGTAATTTATTCACACATCTCCACTCAAATGTTCAGGTCGTGTGTTCATATACGTCTTTATATGTGTTTTTTGTTCTTGTGTGATTGGGTTTATTGACTTCAGGATAATTCCAGTTTATTACAAACGTGGGTCCTTTAGTTTTGGCCATCATTATCTATCAGTTATGATAACATGGCACTTACGAGTTAATTGTTGAAATCCGGGAACACGGCAACACCGCTAAAACAAAGGTTAATGGGGAAAAAAACACAAGTGGTCAGATGGTCAAACAGCAGTTTAGCCAGATGAGCTAAACTACTTAATTTGAAGATAAAACCTAAAGTGAACACTGTTTTCCTTATTGCAAAGGAAAACAGCGTGCACACACAACCACAGTAAGTACTGTAGGTGAAAGTTGAACCAGGAGGTTCGTTTGTAAACTGTGATGCATGTTTACAACAGACAGTAATAATGGGTAATAATTTAACTGGCTAACCCCTTTTTAGTAAATGTTGCCATGTTCCCAAATCTCAGTAGTGAACTCGTAAGTGCCATGTTCTGTGACCATTTACAGCACATGGTTACACAGATTTGATAGAAAAGGCTCATTCCCCATTGACAAAAACATAATTGAAAATCTGATCTTATTTAAATCAACAGCACCGATAACTTAGCACATAAGGCACTGGCATAACGGTATCAACAAAGCAGACAGGGAGAAGTGTAAGGTTATAGAGGCCTTTACTTGCATGCTTCCTCCCTTTGTTCAGACCTTTTTTATCATCTCATCTTTGTCATATGATGGTTGCATAGATGTTTTTAACAGTTAGTATATATATATATATATATATATATATATATATATATATATATATATATATATATATATATATATATATATATATATATATATATATATATATATATAGATAGATAGATAGATAGATAGATAGATAGATAGATAGATAGATAGATAGATAGATAGATAGATAGATAGATAGATAGATAGATAGATAGATAGATAGATAGATAGATAGATAGAGTAAATGTTCATATTACTTATTCATTGAAAATCGCCAGGTACTTTGCCAAAGTCTGCTTTTCCTCTATAAAAACACAACAATGGGAAGGTAGTATGTGTAAGAAACATTGTCTCTGAAGACTCTGAAAGCTCTCTATGGACAAGTCCTGTGCAGGTACTGCACACCGGGGAAACTATTTTGTACGACTCCACAGAGACACTGAGGCTCACTAGTCGTCCAG
Source organism: Siniperca chuatsi (assembly GCF_020085105.1). Taxonomy (NCBI): domain Eukaryota; kingdom Metazoa; phylum Chordata; class Actinopteri; order Centrarchiformes; family Sinipercidae; genus Siniperca; species Siniperca chuatsi. The sequence continues at coordinate 22,504,042 of NC_058053.1, forward strand.
AGAGAAAACTCTGAGCTGAGCAGACTGAAAGCTTGTCACCTCCCTCACACTGTCTCTCATATTCACTCCTCTTTTCTTTCTCATTTGTCTTCATCCCAGCTCTGTATGTGTGATTTTCAATGTTGTTCTCTTGGTCACTGCTTCTGTTTCTCGTTCCTTTTCTTCCTGTTATCTTCTCTGTCTTTCATTCTCCGGCTGCTGCCTTCCTCTTTATCCCCGGTTCTCCTTGTCCATCTCCTCTCCCTCCCTCTCGCTCTCTTTCTCCACTGATTGCCTACGCATTCACTCCTCTACGCTTGCCTGCTCACTAATGGCCGTGGCAGGTGTTCTCCCAGGTGCCTGAACAGAACAGCCTAGGCTGAGCCTTTAAAAGCCCTGGAATCAGCACCTTGGTGGCCCTCCCCCCTCTGGCATGGTCCGCCTTCAAAACCCTCTGCCACCGAAAGACTGCAAAGCTGGCATGTACACACTTGTCTGCCTCCACACACACACACACACACACACACACACACACACACATATATGCAGTGAGAAAAATACATCCAGCTCTTCATCTCTTCAGCTTGCACCCAGACAGTGGTTGTTTTGGCTTCAAGTGTGAGGTAGATTGGTCTGGGGCTCTAATTTGGTGCTGTCATGGACAGCCCATTGGATAACACACAAACAAACCACACACACCAGCACATACAATCTTTAATAGCGTCACACTGAAGAGGAAAGCGGACACTAAAAGGGGGGAGGGATGGTGATGGTGACAGGGGTGTGTAGTTACAGGCCATGATAATGGCCCACTTGGAAAGCCCAGGCCAACCAGTCCAAACAGATGAATGGGACAGCAGAGAATGCAGCATTGTGACTAGATCGTGAGTGGGCCACCCTCTTTGGTTTGCTTTTCAATCAATCAGCAAGTCGTTTCTAAATAGCGTCAGTATGACTTTCACCCGCTCTCAGAGGATGACCTTTATTTTAAAGTAAAGCCAGTCATGCTTTGCGTCCCACAGGGCTGGGTCTGTTTCTACAGGTTGACTTGGTTCCTGAGTGTAGCTGCTGCAGTTAACTTTCATACTGGCAGTTTATGCTGCCTTTAAACAAGGTTATATCTTTGACTTTAGAAGTAATGTATATAGTATGCTTAGCGTAAGTGGTTTAAGTAGTGAAAGAGCACTATTGTAAGGTGACTGACAATAAAAATGAACTTCACCTTGTTCCCTGTTCAAAAGTGGTTCATGATTGTGTCTTCTACATTTTAATGACATGCTAGGAGAAAAGAAAAGAAAAAAACCTTTTTACTTTTTTGAGCACTGGCCCGATCAGGGAACTGGTCGATTGTATTTAATGGCCCCGGGCCATCGGGCAATCCTTACTGTTGGACCCTGAATCAGATTACATTTATTGATATCTGGGCTGTCTGTATAATTTTCTTTAGGACCATGTGCATTATAGATGAACAGTGCTGTACCACTGTGCTATTAAAATGTATTATTTTTTGGTCCTCTGCTATTTTCTTCTATTTTTGCTTTTGTAATTTATTGTGTTGTTGTTACTACTTTCAGTGCAGTTTGATAGTGATGCTTTCATGTTTTGCCATGGTTCAGTTTATATTTGAAAAATTAATAAATTATCATAAATATGTATCATGCACTGAACTGAACGAAATGAATTAGTCATTTGATTCATAATTTACCTCTATCATAAAAGAGGTGGTCTTTTTTACTTTTCTTCAGCCAGTACAGGTGATCACACTCCTTCAGTCCACCTGTCTTTAAACTGTGCATTTTAAATCTTTCCTGTGTACATCAAAATGGGTTCTGATATCGCTTCCTGGTAATGTTTGTAAAGAGCTATACTTTGATGAGGAAAATGAGGTTCATGAGGGAGTGCAGACAATTTAACTCACGTTTGGACTCAAACAAACAAACCTAGTATGAAAACAGTTTTATCCTCTGACAGGTGGTTTGGATATTCAAGCAACATATCACTGGTTCAGGAATCTAAACTAAATACCTCAGAGAAATGAGCCTTTGATGTTGAAGTAGAGGCTCGGACTGGCAAGTGGGAGATTTGGGTTTGTTTTCCATTTGGTTATACAACAAAAGAAAGGGAGTATTTTAAGATGCCGCCCTCCTCCGTCTCTTTGGACAGATTTCGTTTACTGGCAAATGAGCATGGGGGTACAGACCCTCCTCTCTGCTTCACTGGATAGTTTGTATAATGTCCTCATTGATTTCAGCCTTGGCATCTCAGATGACACCTCCACATTGGCCAGAGTGAAGAAGGATCTACCACATGTATCCCTATAGCTCACAATAAGCTGAGGATGTGTATGTAGGCATGTGTGTGTTTTTTAGATTTTAGGTAGTATGTTTTAGTGCATGTGTGTGGGTATTTGTGTGTACACTAATATACTAACATACTAAGTATATGTATGTCTGTATGCTTTCTACATGTCATAAGGATGTTAAGATGACAGATGCCTTTTTCAGGACAAAGATCAGCTTTATAGAGCTGCAGAGAACAACACGACCAGGGTGAAAACAAATGAAAACCCTCATAAGTCAACTTCTCTCCTCCAAAACTAGACAACTAGGACATGCAGACAAAAGGCGCATTGATATCAGCAGTGACACACGGGTGGCAGCTGTACACATCATGTCATTCAGTTGTGGCTGCTGTGAAAGGGGACTTTGTCAGACAAAGTCGAGTCTGGTGATGTGCTTTCATCCTGTGGGGAAATGTAGTGTGAAATAATGCAGGTCGTTGTTCTTGAAATAATAATGTAACTGATGCTGCAAATTTTATTTCTTAAGCTACTCTTGGTTTTACATTAAAAAAATATTCAGAAAATTCAAAAAAAGGTTACACAAGCCTGTGAATAAAGGCTTATTAAACAAAGCTGAAAATGTAGCAAGTGTGATTAGTTAAAGGACTATACTGGTGGTTTAACATGCTTCCGCCTATTAACCACAATTCACACATGCATGTCAATATGTATGACCTTCTTGAAAGCACGCCACACACTTTTAGATTGATTCCTACCTCTCTATCTGTATTTCAGTACACTTTCACCACAGGGAAAATGTCACGTGATAATGCAGTTCTTTCTTTGTGCATTTGTGGAAGATCAGACATTAGAGAAGTCAAGTATAGAGCAGCAATGTTTTTCATGCAAGAATCTACCAAATTCGGTTTTCCTATCTAATAATACAGCTTGCATGTTTTTCAATTCTCAAATCTCAAATGTCAGAGCTTCCTTTAAAAGGTCCAGTGTGTAGGATTTAGGGGCATCTAGCAGTGACATTGCTGTTTGCAACCATTTGAATATCGCTCGCATCACCCTTCCTTTCCAAGCGTGTAGGAGAAACTACGGTAGCCGCGAAACTCGTGAAAAACACATACGGCCCTATCTAGAGCCAGTGATTGGTTTGTCCCTTCTGGGCTAATGTAGAAACATGGCGGTGCGACATGGAGACCTTGAAGGGGTCCTGCTCCTTCTGTAGATAAAAACGGCTTTTTCTAAGGTAATGAAAACACAACAATTCTTATTTTCAGGTGATTATACACTAATTAAAACATACTTATTTTCCATTTCTGCCAATAGCCCCTCCTAAATGTTGCACACTGGACCTTTAATGCAGCACCAATAATTTAGTTTTCAGTAGTTTTTAGGGAAAAAAAGAAGCACATCTTGATGATTTTCATATTGCACTGGCATCAACTGAAACCAATGTTTGCATGGAAAGTGGAAAATCAGTCTCATAACATGGGGTATGATTTGGAAAAATGTACATGATCACAAAAGTACACAAGATTTGTAATTAATGAGCTGAAACATGCAAAACCACCACTATGGTAACAGCAACAGTGGATTTGCTCAGTGATCAAAGATGTATCGCTGCTTTTTTATTGACTGAGTGTATACAATGTCTTATTATGCTTTACACTCCTGTCCCCTTCACTTATATACTTTACATAGTTAAAAGAAATTACATTAACCTTAACAGAATATGTAATAAAATTTGCCTTGCAGCAGTGGAAAACTTTGGCAAACCGAAAAGAAGATATCCTACAGTCATTTGACATCTGGGTTACATAAAGACTGCTTTTCTTTATTCAGTGACAGTTGTATCCCGGTTTAGATTATACAGTCCCATAGAGAGTCGGGGGTTTGTCACTTTTGATGCCTGATGCAACTGTACGGCAACCCGGTTCCCCAGAGCTAACACTCCCGGCTATACCAAAGCTACTTTACCGCATAACACTCACATCACCACAGGCCTTTCATAAAACACACACATTACACCCATAGGCAGAGGACACACGAAAGACACATGCCTATGTGCAATACACTCAATGCAACCCTACAACTTAATTATGTCCTCTGCAACATGGAGGATAATAAAAAATATATTTATGTTGATTCTTTCCTCAGCATATGCACTCTTCTCCAGAGGGTAATTTAAACTTGTCTCATGTAAATAAATATCCCTATCATTAACTTTTATAACACAACAGCGGTTTGGCCATATCCCTGATCTGGGAATGTTTTTTACATTTCTAGTTCTAGTTAACAGCAGTTTGGAATAAATAGAAGAAGAAGTCTGTAGTTAGATGGTCATCATGGCTCACCAGACATAAAGCATCACCCACAGAGGCTTTAACTTTACTGGCAGAAAATCAAAAGGGAAAAGATGTCACATTACCGCCAACCGTGTTTTATTGACATGTGATGCAACTACCACTTTTAGAGTTCAACTACCTCATCAAACTGTTACATAGTAAAATGATAAGCAATACTGTACTCATGTTATGATGCCTTTTCCCCAAAGGAAATGCTATGCAACTAAAGTAGACTGTAGTGTACATCATCATATATGCTACAATAAACAGTCCCTTTGAAATATTTTTATCGAAACATATCATTTTGATAGTATTTATTCAAAGATTTTTTTTCGTCACATGCCACAGGACGTACAGTGAAATGTAAAGTGACAAGCATCACAAGACAAAAGACAATAAGAAGAAAATGTGTTTTTTACATCACATTTTTTCTAAATAGGTTATATAAATATGATCACATCACATTTATATAACAAATCTTAAGAGGGAAAACGGAATTTTTTGTATTACGTCTTTGGTTGTAACCTTGTAATAAAAGTTTTGAAGAAATTAATTTAGAGCTGGGGTCCAACTGACAGGACAATTGTGAAGAAGCTTTTAACAAATTCTGGGAATTGGATGAGAGCAAAAGTCAACAGAGGGAACTGCTCGCCTGCTGTTTTGTTGCTCCTAAAGTTTGTCTCATTAACAAAAACAGTCTTTCTAGTTTCAGAAAACATGTTCGGTTTAAAAGTTAATCAAAGCAGTAATATACAACTGTCTGTGGAGGGTTCTGGTTGAGGCTCTTGTAAATCTTTCTGTTAGATTTATGTGATAAACTGCTCCCAAAGCATCTAATCAGATGATGTGTACACCCACCAGTAGTAATCAAGTTGTTATAAACTTGTAAAGAATGAATGAGATCTGTGGCTCTGTGCTGTTCTTTACCAGGATATGAGACACACACACACACACACACACACACACACACACACACACACACACACACACACACACACACACACACACACACACACACACACACACACACAAGCTGGCACTGATCAATCTTTTATGGAACTTTTTCTGACTACATTCAGACCCCTGCCAAAACCTGAGCTCATATAACCTCCACACATGCACGCATGTTCTACTGCATTTTTAAAAGGAACTGCTGCATTGGTATTACTTTATTTAGAGGACAATTATATGGAGGCCAAAAATAGATAAAGAAATAAATAAATGACTCAATAAATTAATATGCCATTAAATGCACCAAAAATAATATTAAAATTAATGTAGTCATTAAATAATATAATATAATGTGACACAAATTGATATTTCTGTTTTAATTTGTTTCTGTATTTATTTACATGTGTATTAATTCCCCTCTTTATTTACTTTCCCATTTAATTTTCCATTGTATTGATTCATTTGTTCATTTATTCATTTTTTAAATTTATTTATTCATTCATTCATTTAAAAAAAATTATGTATTATTTTCCCTTTGCATTTTCCCCCATTCATTTCCCCAAACTTATTTATTTCTCTTTTCTTTTTACATTTCTCTATGCATTTCTGCTTCATTATGCAAATGAGGGGGGCTGTTTGTCATGGGGTTAACTTTTCACCTATTGTTTGATCGACATCAGAGTGTATAGATCAACTATACATGTCTTGCTGCCACAACGGTGGCTTCTGACCACTGAGGGACAGTCGGCTCACAACTATCATACCGAGGAGATGTCAATCAACCAGAGATGTAATGATCAATGTCCAGTTTAATGACTTAGGGTCATGCAGATGGCCACAGGCAGGAATGACTTCCTGTGGCGCTCTGTGGCATATTAATTTATTTATTGAGTCATTTATATATTTTAGATTTTGGCATTTATATATTTTTGATTTTGGCAGTTCTGGTCCTCCATACTATTACCATATAATCTGACAAATAGTAAAAAAAAATTAAAATAAAAATCTAAAAATACACCATTTTCCAATTAATGATTCTCACCTTTGTATTTTAAAATTAAACTTGTGTCAATAAAGCCAGGTTTCATGGGGAAAAAGTGATATATTCCCAAAAAATAATAACTTTAAAACCACCAGAAAACATTCATCCTCAGCAGAGAAAAAGAAGAGAAATAGATACATTAGCATGCCTACCTGTATCAGCGACATGTTACTGAGGTCGAGTCTGAACAGGTGGTTTCTGTATGGAGGAGAGAGGAAAAGGAAATATGTGAGTGTGTGCACAATATGACTATCCTTTATCCAGAAAAAAAAATTGTGTTTAATAATGCGAATGAGGTATCAGAGAAGAGACAGACCATTTTAACTGCTGTCAAGCAAATTAAAGGCCATAGTGTAACTGTCCAGTCTCAAGTAATTATTGTTGTTTGTTTTGTGGAAGTTTGAGTGGTGTGGCAACTAATAGTTCATGTACATGAAGATGTATTTGTGTGTGTTTTTAACAGGGTCAAACCAGGCAAAAGTTGAACTTGTGTCAGCTCACAAGAACATGCAGACACACACACACACACACACACACACACACACACTATTGTGGCATGACGTATTTCTTCCAAATTCATCCCTTCTGCCAAATCCAAAGCTTGACTTGGTCCAATGAGGCCTCAGTAGAATACTTAAGAAGCATCATTATCCGAAAACCGCACTGTATGAGTGAGTCAGAAAGGGTATCACATTCTCAGTAATGTGCTCTGCAGGGTGAAAAGCTGAGTGGATTTACAGTTTCTTACCTGGCACCAACAATAAGCTCATTCCTCGTTAGGTCAAGGGTGAGCTGGGAGTAGTCTCTCACGCCGAGGTGGGAGAAAGTGGAAATCCATGGACTGAGTGCTGAAAGAAAGAAAGAAAGAGGTTAGCAAAACCTAAATCATGTCATAGTTCACTAGATGAAAGCAGTGACATTTAAAGACTATACTCATAAAACACAGTATAGTTTACTGCACACAAAAGCCTTTTACATTTGGTAAGTGTAGGCGTATCTTAGGCGTAACAGCGCTGAAATGATTTGTTGATGAACAGATAATTGATCAGCAATTATGATAATGAATTGTTAAAATCATTTATTAAGCAAATAAAATGCCAAACATTTACTGGTTCCAGTTTCTCAAATGGGAGGATTTTCAACTTTTACCTTTTGACATCACTGTTAATTGAATATCTTTGGGTTTTTGACTGGTCAGTCACCCCTGTCCTCTGGGAACTTGATGTGATGGGCATTTTTACTAATACTATTTTCTAAACAGACTAAACAGTTAATTGATTATTCAAAAAATGATCAATGCACTAATCAATAATGAGAAAAATTATTAGTTGCAGCTGTAGCAATAAAAAAGTGCAGTGAGCAGAGCAAAGAAAGCTTCATGCACTGTGATGGTGTATCCTGCAGAGAGGGACAAAGCTGTCCAGGCCAGATCAGACGCATCAATCCTGATTTAACCTGACATTGGGACAAACGCATCTGTGTGTGGTGTACGAGGCTGAAACCTCTGCGCTGTTTGAAACTGACTTTTGCAAATCAAAATTTCAAAGTAGCAGAGCAGAGGGTGGGACTTTTAATGTCACATTGAAAACTGCAGGAAAAGAGCATTTGCTCTTCCAACTTTGTGTGACCGAAAGTGCGAACTTTTAAACGGATTTCACCACATGGGAGGTTTGTGCAGCATAAAGGGATTTACCATATTTCTCATGCCGTACACAGTATCACAGAGGTTAGTGGGAATTCAGATTCCCGTAACCAATTTGAAAAGCTGTGTTAAATAGCTTTAAGCTATTTATACAAAGCTATGAAAAAGAAGAAAGAAATGGCTGTGAATGATTACTTGCATGTCTGTAAATTAATATATACACAACACTGTTAAACTGTTCACTTCGTAGTTCTAGTTTAATATTTAAAGCCAAACCAAGAAAAAAAAAAGGTGGGGATCATGGGCTAAACATTTGTCCTGCTGATAACTCCATTCATTAGGTAAGCAGTCATCAACATTTAAAAACTTAAACCTTCTTTTTCTTTCTAAACATTAAAGTAACCTGTATAAGCTCGAGGCTACGGATGCAAGACTACATTAAAGTGTTGGAAAAAGTCACAGCGAACAGTGAACAACTCTCCATCATGCAAAGGGATGGGTTTTAGGATTGATGGGGCCCATATGGCTCTGTCATCTGCAAACATAACTAGAGATGAGTGAAAAAATGACAGAAGGCTGCAGCTACAGTACAGTATGGTGCTCTTGATTTAAGATACAGATACGATGCACACACACATAGGAAGAGAAATACACAGAAACACACACATATTGTAATTAAGGGTGCCAGTATTGACAGGGGACTTCAGTGAAATGAGAATTTTCTGCCACAATCTGTTTTTTTCCAGATGTTGTTTAGGAGAGGGGTAGTTTTCACTGAGCTGCTGTCGGACTGAACTTGACTCAAGGTTTTCTAGATATGAGATGCAAGCAGGGCTGAATGAGTCATAATTTTAATAATGAAATTCATATTTAAAAGTGTGCAATTTTCAAATTGCAATAGAATTATATATTATACCATAATTTATAGGATAAGACTGTTATTCTATTTTTCTAATTGTCAACAAATCCCATGAAACAGACCAAAACAATGCCTTAGTCCATCTTTTAATACTTTACAACTTCTCTATCCTGTCTGTGGCAGTTTTATTGATTAAAAAAAGCTCAGTAATTTCTTAAAACAGCTGGGCACTGTAGTTTTTAACAAACGTTACTCTAACAGGATTAAATAGTGCATTTATTTGGCTTTTTTTCCACACTAGACACACTGAACGACTGGTCAGTAATGTCTGGCAGTAGACAAACCCCCAAAATTCTGTAAGGGCGCATTTACTGGGCAGGGACTGGATCTGAAGACTTTGAAGATTAGAATCTTTCCAATACCACACACGATATGATTTCAACACCAACTAACCCAGACTGGAACAGACCCGATCCAACTTGGTCCGATTAATTGTCACTCCCAAATTATATTCATAATCGGCTTATCAGTCGTAATGTGTGACCCGTCCTTAATTGTGAGCTATTTTTCTCTGAAATCAGCGAGGATTACCTAGACACTGACTTTTCTCCAAGTGACTGGGAGTGACCTGGGAGGAACTTAACAAAAGGCAACTGCATTATTTTATATAATGTGATGGTAGACAGTATAAACTTATCATGTATACTATGCAAACCATAAATAATAGAAAATAATTACAATTTTAATCACGTTCACAAAAATTATATTTTCAACAAATGTTTCAGCCCTCAATGAAACTGTAACATATGTACTATAGTTCAGAAAAGAACATACCATCACATGCACTGCCTGAAGCAACAAAATGATACATGGTCAATTATATCAACAACACCTCTAGTCTCATTGAAAACATAACAAGAGAAACATGAACCAGGTACTACAATAATTTTTAATCAACCAGCGAGATCAGTGAAGTAATGTAACCTTTAAAAATTAATAATAGACTGTAGAACACCTATATGCACACAGGAGTAAATCACTGATGACCTCAGCACACATAATAAATCACTGGACGTCCCAGTGTAATTCTAATACCACGCAAGAGGCCATCTCTTACTCTCTCCATAAATATTTATATTAAATATATGCACAGAGATTGTTTCCATTTCTCACATTCGAGTATGCATCTATGGGTTGACCATCTTTGACATGCAGGGTGAGTGTAGAACCCATACAAGGCCAGTGCGAGGAGGCGAGCGGGACCATCTGTACATCACTCTCTGATTAATGGCTGCAGAGGCCGAAGCTGGAGGAACAGAGGGGAGCACCAGGGAGTGTAGGCCATCTTTAGCCTCACAATCTTATGTAAACAGACCTGAAGTTGACTTAAAGAATCCAACACTATCACGGGTTTGCACGCATTGCAGCAGCATGTGTGAACAGAGTGTGCATGTGTGCACATAGTGTCCCTGTATATGTAAACATGATTCTAACACACAAACAAGATCATTAAAATTCTCTAAATTAGTCCTTTAAACACTGACTGCATTAACATGCATAGCAACACCTAATTAACATTTGAAAGATTATCGGCACACAGACCCTAAAAGTGCTGTGCAGTTTCAGTGTCATGAAAATCCAACTTTCACATGAAACTACTAGACAATCAGCTTTCCAGCTTTAGTACATGATTCCCTGTGAGAGTTTATACAGTTTCACTTTTGTTGCTTACAGGCAGCATTTGTGTGAAATATTGCAAATACTGTGACATATTTAATGATGACAAAACTGTTGAATGGCCAAACATTGCGAAGCTATTTTAATGTTACACTGCAGCTGACTTAAGGGGTAACTGCTGGCAGAATCATTTTTACAAATCATTTTTTGATTGCAACAAACCAGAACAAAAAAAGGGAAAAGTGCAGATTCTGTGCTTTTTCAAATTTATGTCCTGTTTGTGATCATCTTAACGCAGGCGCTCAGCTATGTTCAACTAATGAGAGAGCCTCATTATAACCTTAAAGGCTTGTTTTAATAGAGACATAGCATCACAACACTCCTGCAAAAGTAAGCAAAACTAAATGTGTTAATGTTGTAAACATTTACAAAAAACAACATTTTTTGGAAAAACAAATATGAATATTGGAATAAACAAATATTAGCCAATATACCAGAGTGGTATACTGCATTTTGTGCAGCTATGCTTTTGATTGATGTGATACATAAATTGGGATGCAACACCTGGGAGGATTCTGATTGGTTACAAGAATACTACACAACAGAATACTAACCATGTAAAGAACACATCTTGAACAGGATCTTTAACAGAATAAGTGTTAATTATGTTAATATCCAGTCTAGTGTGTGCGTGTGTGTGTGTGTGTGTGTGTGTGTGTGTGTGTGTGTGTGTGTGTGTGTGTGTGTGTGTGTGTGTGGAAATGCAACTGAAGTTAAAGACATTTTGTACAATGATAACAGTGGACTAATTAAAGAGCTTTTTAATTCCATTAACACTGTATGTGTTGTATGATGTATAAGTATACATGATGCCTAAAGCATCTCCTGTGTTTTTCTCCCTCTCTTCCAAAGTCACGTCATGTTACTAGAATCTAGAGGTGAAAGCAGAAAGAAGTATAGAGATTATACAACAGGAGAAATGTTGTGGCAAAAACAGAGAACAGAGACAGGACTGTTGCTCATAAAGAGTAGAAGGCAACCTGAGGCTAATCTCAGTACAGTCTGTAGGGGTAAAATACAGCACCCATCAAACCAAACTTAAGCCCCGCCCCCCACATTACATACTAAATATATTCTGGAAAACATCCAGAAATAGAAATTGATGTCATTTAGACAAATGACAGACTGTTAAAATGACTTATTCTCCCCATAAAATAAGACCATTAAAACAGAGCATATGACATGAACCATAAAATAAGAATGTGCAGTGGAGAAATAGATAACAAGAAGTGAATTATTCCCACAGAAGCATTATGCACCTAACAGTAAAAACAGGAGCTGTTAGCATTCAGTTCAGCAAGTTTAATGTGGAATATAAATCACTTGAAATTCAAACTGAGAAGCATTATGCACATATAAACATTTCTCCACATCATGAATATCTCTTCAAAAGCTTGTAAAAAAAACATGGCCAAATTTGATTCAGTAGCGTGCAGGAGAGCTCATGAACCCTGAGCTTGTTTACTCTCTTAGAGAGGTCTTCCTGACAGTGAGGGGTCTTTCATCGACTGACATTTATCCTCCTGCTTACAAGTGGTTTTATATGCCCTGCTCACTCCTTTCCCTCATAACTGTCTGGCCGGGTGGTGGGGCAAAGAAGGGACAATAAAGCAGGATGAATATGAAAGCCCCCTCCCTCATGGTTGACTCATCTGCCCCAAGCTGGACTTGATGAACGATTATTGCATTCTTTTTTTTCCCCTCTGCAATCGGCAGGCAGATGGATTAATGCATTAGCCCGTGGCTGCCAGAGGGATGAGGAGAGGGATGAGGACAGTGGCTGAGACATTCGACTCACACAGACATAAATCAAAACTTTTCTATCTCCTTCCATCTAACACTTTTTAAACATTTGGCTTCTTCCCACACAACCAGCATGTGGGCAGAGTAAAGTGGCACCCCGACTGATCTGAGTCGCTATTAGACCGAGTCTGGATGACGAGCAGTCAAAGCTGGAAAATGCCAACATATTATGGAGCTGAGGGAATGAAAGCACAACATATTGCGGATCCAAAAAACCCTATATCTGCACAAACAAACACACACACACAGATAACCACACAGCTTGAGCACAATCCGATCTGTTTATCGCTTAAAATCTGATGGAATTTGAGATTCCCTCAAGTTGGAGCTCAGAGGATGGGCTATTTGATAAAGATCAAATCTTACCTTCATCTAATCCCTCCAAATTCGAGCCGCTGGGCTCGTCTGCTAGCTAGTCCATCAAACTCTGTGGATCTCTGAGCTGGGAGGATGTCATGGGTTGCAGGTTTATGTATAGTATTTCCTGTTTTATTTTGAAATGCTCCTTTTCCCTCATGTGTCTGATAGTTTTACTTCCTGTCTTTGTTTGCTTTTCCCGCCAGTTTTGATTGTTTGCTCCATCCTGATTAGTTTCACCTGTGTCTCGTCACCTCCTCTCACCTGAGTGTATTTAGTCTATGCTTCCCTTGTCTCTTTGTCAGTTTGTCTTTGTCATTTGGTCAAGTGTCCCAGCAATTAATTACCTGGTGTTTTGATTTATTCTCTTTCCCTTGGACCTCATCTTTGATATTTGATTTTGTTATTTGCCTGCTCCTTTGGACTTGTTTGACTTTGTGGACTTCTTCCCTGGTTTTGGCTAACCTCCTGAAATCTCTATTAAATGAGTAAAACTGCACCTATTCTGCCTCTATGTTTGCGTCCAACTCCTGCTTTTCAGGTTCCTTGGCTTGTCTAATCCCACAACAGAGGATGGTGTCAGCCATTAAGGGCATGGTTCAAACTCAAATAGAGGGATTTTTTGTACTGAAAAGTACATTTCACAATACATGTACCTTAATAGGCATAGGTCCTCTTAAGACCAGATGTGTACTTTTTGATTCACCATAAAAGATACAAAGTAGATTCTGACAGTTGAGGGTACAAATTTGAAGTGAAGGAACACTTAGTAGTGTAGCACCCTGATAAAGCCATTCAGGTGGCACAGGAGTAATACAGATGTTTTTAGCTCTAGTAATGGCAATGCCAGTCGGTCCACCACTTTGGTCCAGATTGAAATATTTAACCAACTATTGCACGGATTGCCATGGAATTTTCTACAGACATTCCTGGTCCCCAGAGGAGGAATCCTAATGACTTTGGTGATGCCCTGACTTTCTCTAGTGCCATCATGAAGTGCACATTTGTGGTTTTGAGTGAAATGTCTTAACAACTATTGGATGGATTGCCATGAAATTGGTAAGCACATTCATGTCCCTCTCAAAATGAATTGTTATAACTTTGGTGACCCCTTACAGTTTCATCAAGCGCCATCATCAGGTCAAAATTATTACTTGTACGATACTTTGGTTTATGACTAAATAACTGCAAAAATAATGATATTTGCCTCAGCTGTATGTTGTGTTTAGTGCTAATTAACAAATATTAGCATCTTAACATGCTAAACTAAGATGATAAACATTATACCTGCTTAGCACTAGCGTGTTAGCATTTAGCTCAAAGCACATTTTCAGAGAGGCTCTTTCCAAGCAGAAGTCCAGGTTCAGTCTCTGGCAGTAGTGCCAGTACCTAAGCTCCCACTTTCTTAATACTCCAACATGGTTATACATGTTTGCATTACCCAAGAAAGCTTTCAGAAAGCTAAAGTCAAGCAGGGACAGAAATAAAAGAGTGACATGCAGTTACATAAAATGTGAGAACTGGTACCATTAAAGGCACTGATTGGGCAAGTGGGATAAAAATGAGTTTGACTGAGTGAATTTAGAGTTTGTGGTATAACATTTTGGCCGTTGACTAGTAGAACTCAATGCACATTTAGGCAGAGGACGAAGCTCAGATGACCTTTAAAACAAAATTGTGTATTTCAGTCAACTAGCATTTCTTCACTTCAGCTTTTTCATTCTTAGTTAGACAGAAAATGTTCACCTAATAACATCCTGCACAATACCATATTTTTTATCATTAGCATTATAATCAGGCATCTAGTTGATTTCTCCCCTCAAGCGCTGCACTGTTTAATGAGCTATGAATGACACATATTGTACTAAAGGTAGCTGTCTATCATCATCTTCCTTCAGGGGGCTGGAGGTGAGGGGTACACAGGAACACAATGTCTTGGTAATGGGAATAAGACTCGCTGAGAAGAGGCAATATTAAAAACGGTTATCTTCAGGGCAAGGTGGTCGATCCAATATTGTTAACGAAACAGGTCACATGAAGACTCGCTGCTATCTGCCATTTGGCAGATGATTCTGTGAATGAAGGATCACATCCAGTGTTAATTAGCACTATATGATTGTATTCTGAATAAATTTAGCTCAACCGACAGCGAGAAATGTGACAAATAACAATTGTGGCCAAATTATGGCACAGGAATGAATCCATCCAGCAATATACAAATTTACATAGAATATCAATTTACTGTAAGCACATTTTTGTGCAAATAAAGCTAAAGCACCACAATACATGCCACATTTTCTAGTGTTGTTCAGCACTGAATGACCAAAAACTTTCCTGCAGTGCCAGATATTTTCACACCTCAGCCTTATCTGGCCAAAATCCCTTGAAATATGTTTTGTTTGGTCTTCCTTATATCACTCCTTCCTCGCACTCCAGTCTCGACCCTGTCTTGCCTGTCCCGTTCTAAACTATCTCTCCTATACTAACTTTAGATTTTCACTGTATCTGACTTGCAGAGGGTGATAGTTTGAGAGAGGCGGCTGTGCCTCAGTGGAGCACAACTCTCCCTCTATCCCTCCGTCCTTTCGTCCCTCCACCGCTCCATCCTCCCGTTCCCCTGCTCCCACTTGGCTGAACTCAGATAGAGGGGTCCGCAGGTTACGGGCAGCGCTGGAAAGAGACTGGGGACTGAGCAGCCACAGGAGGAATGACGCTGAGGCCAGGAGGCTAATAGCCTTTCATTCAGCAACCGGTAAAGATGTCTGTCTTCCTCTCACAAAACCAATGGTGAAGCAATACCCAAAGCTACTGACAATTTGAGTCCAAAGTGCTGTAGTTGTGTTACAAAACTGACAGAAATGTGAGCAATATTCTCACAATATTCTAAAGTGAGTGTGACAGAGAGCCAAAAGTAAGGGTGATACCATTCAGGCATGATATCTGTTAAATTGCTGGATTCATCTGTCTGTTAAAGTAATAACCTTTTGGTATTCAAACATGTATCTGTCACGTAAATGTTCAGCAATGGCTTTATTCAAACATGACAGAACTGTTAAGGGTTAGTGACTCAATGTTCAGCAACAATATATTCTACCTGGTGTGTAAGAGGGAGCAGTGACACTCCTGGAGAAGAGCTGTGAATTGAAAACTAATGATTAAGAGTGTTCTCTAACAAGCTGTATCAGTGATGGATTTTGAAATTTATTTTGCAGGTGAATGACTGTTTAGGTCCGTGGCTTAATTAATGACCTTTGTGAGGGCAAGTGCTGTTCTCTCACAATTCTTACTGGTCTAAGCGACCCTGTAGATTCTCTGATCTTTTCTCATCATCATCATCAGGTAAAATAAAGAATTCAGATTCTTATTTCATGCGGTCTGACAGTTGAATAGGTTGTGACTTTTATTTAACTTCTATTTGCTCACATTCCATATGTAAAGTGTTTTGCCAGAATATTCACACTGTAAGAAGTTGGTATGAATGAAAGATAAAAATTTAGTGAGACTTATTTATTATTTGGGTTTTCTGAAGGTTTTACTCTTTGGCCCAAAAGATGAAGGGAAATAATTCACAGAAAACACATTTTTATTGATTAGCAATTTCAAGTCAGCTCACTCACAATACTTAAATTATTAAACAGATTTTATTTTCTTTGTGCACGAGAAAGGATACTTGAATACATTTATTACAGTGCGTTTAGGAAGGTGGAACAAGACATGCATCTGACCATTTAAACCCTAGGCTGTTTTCCACAGTTTTTACTTTGCTGCTCAGAAATGCCATTATGTGATTTATTCTCTATGGACATCAGAGATACTGCTAAAGATACTCTAAGTCGTCCTGATTCCAGTACTATCTGAAAAGAAAAGAGTGCAAGAAAGGGTTAATATTACTCTGTTTATCTAACCTGTCTTATTTAATGTGGCCTTTCCGTTGACATGACAGCATTCAATTCAGACTTGAGCCGTGTTGGAAGTGTTGAGGAAATGTTACCTGGTCCGACCTAGTAAATTTGAGCCTTGATGTTTGTGAAAAAGTAACTCAGGGGCTTATCCAAACATGAGAACTACATGTAAAATTACCAGTGCATGTACACAATAACAGGTCTGAAAGGGGCTATCCAAGGAGATAGGAGACAGCAAAGCAAAGAGAGCAATTTTGCCTCTCTACTTTTCAGTTTAAGTGGCAATAAAGCCTTTAAATGTTTTCTATTCTCTGATCCTCTTTGCTATCTTTTGAGCCCTCATCAGATGTCCTGACATACCATCAGTGGGCGAGAAGCTGGCCCCAGCAGCATGCTAAACTCAGCTCCATTCAGCTGCCTGATTGATGGCTGCAAACACACCACAGCTCTAAAAGCACCACTCCAATTAGGCCCACCACTGTAATCATGAATGAGGAGGGAAACAGGGACAGGTGGCAAAGTAAGACAAGAATGTAAAATAAAAAATAAGATCAGAAATTCATGGCCAATACTTTTTCTTTTAAGTGAACAGTTATGTGTAACAGGGGCATCACTCTTGTCCTGCTCAAGAGCCCTTCAGATGGCGACACGACGGCTAAACGACAGGACCATTACCCAAACGATGAAAGAGATAGAAGGACTCGTACAAAGTGTGCAATACATTTTTCTGCCTATTATAGAGCATAAAAAGAGCAGGCTTAGAGAGAAAAAGTGATGGAGAGATGAGAAGAAAGTGAAGGAGGAAGGCAAGAAAGAGAATACACAAGGAGGAGCATGGAGTGGAGAAGGAGAATGAATGAAAGAGGAGGGGAGATAAGATTTGTAGAGAGAATAGTGCAGGCAGACAGGGAATAAGAGAGGGTATAAAAAGCCATTGGAAAAGACAAGATTTGCAAGGAACTGAACAGGAAATGAGCAACGACACTAGTTGTTTCTATTCTCCTTTGTCTGTCTTCAGGGTGATTTGAGCAGAGCAGATGACCCAGGCTGAGAAGCCATCTAATCCATCAGACAACTCCTCCTCTTCTCTGTGAAGGATGTAGTGAAACCTGAGCCAAAGGTCTTATTATTAACCATTACTTTCCTACACATACTCCCTTATGAAACAGCTTGCTTCCTTGATGGATATTGCTGAACTGGGTGTGATGCCTGTAACAAACCAGGCTAATCCTTTACACACACCCCAAAACCAGTTCTCTGGGCCTCATATCATAATGCACAACCGACTCCATAAATTCCAAAAACAGACTCCATATCTAGATTCAGAGCATTCCACTTGCTGCCCTCATGCCATGCTCTTATCAGACCCACAGTCTTGTGCTGCAAGCCAGTATCTTCCATCTAAATCATGAGCTGGCGGCTTGTACAGTGTGTGCCTGTGGGTGGAGGTTACGTGATTCCAGTGCTGTTTTCCTGCGATGTATCTGTGGTGTGGTTGACATAAAACACTGGCACGTCTTCTGGCACAGCAGACATACAAACATACAGTCTGCAGTGTTTATCGTGTGTTCTAGGAGATTTGAAAAACACCATGCTGTTGAGGCCAAAGTAAAGCTGATGGAGAGGTTTGATGCTCAGCATGGTACATGTCTACATTGTCTCCTGCATCTTCTTCTGATACTCATCACTGCTGTTAACTACAGTATTTACATCCCGTCACATCTCGAGGCAGTGTTTCTCTAATGTTTTGTAACAGTGTGGGTGAAAAATCATGTGTGTGCAAGATGATTTTCCAAACCAATAATTTGTCTTAGAGTTAGTATTGGACTTGTGAAGGCCATTTAAATCCCTACTTAAACTTTGCACATACCTGCACACCCCAAGATGTTTCAAGGGCTTTTGGTTTGGTTAATATTTTCTATGGCCTGTCTGACCTGTGGTGTTCCCCAAGGGTCTATCCTTGGCCCCTTGTTGTTCTGTATATACATGCTGCTACTGGGACAGATCATAACTAAACACAAAATCCAGTACCATGCAGATGACACACAAATGTATGTCCCATTAAAAACTTTTAATCATATTTTATCCTGTCTATCAAAAATTAAGTGCTGGATGTCCCAAAACCTTCTCCAGTCTAAATTAATGTAAATCAGAAATAATTCTAATTAGAATTGATTTTAAGATTTTACTGATCACCTTTAAAGCACTTCATGATTGAGCTCCTAGTTACACTGCTGAACTGCTGCTCCCCTATGAGCCGGGGCACAGCCTCAGGTCCTCAGGCAGGGCTCTGCTGGATGTTCCAAAACTAAAGGTGACCGGACTTTTGTAGTCAAGGCCCCTCGGCTCTGTAACTCACTGCCTGAGGATCTAAGGCTTGCTGAATCAGTGACATCTTTTAAATCACTTCTCCAAACTTGTTTTTTTTTTCAAAAAAGCCTTGTATTACTATTTTTTTACTTTATTACATGTATTATTATTATTATTATTATTATTATTATTATTATTATAGCATCATTTTCTGCCGCAGCAGGCAACTATTTTCAGTGAAGAAGCTCTAAAAACCGATTGTACACTACCTGCTCAGCACCAAACAACAGACAGATGCAGTTAGAGACTAGCTGGTGAACATAGTGGAGCATTTAGCAGCTAAAGAGCCAGATATTTCCCTCAAGAGTTCTTAGATCCAAAAACAGAGCTAAAAGAGAGTGAATATTGGACTTACATTCACCAAGTGGAAACGTGACTCTAAATAAATGATAATGTTGCTGTATCTGGATATGTAAATAAGATAACAAGTTCACCATATCAACTTAAAAGGTGTTGATATGTCAATGTCCTATTCACAACTTGTTTCCTCTGCCCCCAAGTGGCCAAAAAAATCAGTTATTGCAGGTTTAATAAAGTTATTTGAAAAAGAAAATAAAGGTGAATGGTAAAATTATTCTCCAAACTGTCAGGTGTAAACATCCATCATGGTTTACAGACTGATTCTCTATCATGATTGATAGAACAGTCCAAAAACCAAGTGATTAAGTTTTAGTTTAAGAAAATACATCTTTTTATCAAAGGCCTAGAAGAGATTCAGGATTAATCGTCTATCCACAGACCTAAAACAGTTGGTGTACTAGTAAAAGATAAATTTGTCCCAACATATCACAAATTCAGGTCAGGTCAAGTGTCCATGGAGCCAAAGCAGAAATGCTTAAAGCCAGAGGATGGAGCCAGGCTTTAATGCAGATAGCATGCTCCAGTGGAGGGACTGACTCAGGGGCCAGAGGATGACTGATCCCTTCACCCTGCTGAAACACACACTGCCAGGATTAAATGTCACTGCATCACACACTAACTACCACACAAAAACCCACTTAGATAGGCCAACAGACAAATACAAACAAATTATTTGTCATTATAGGCACCTACACTTAAAGCATGTATACTTTGGTACACACACTGCATTCCCATAGTAAAATGTTAGTTGGCACCCTGGTCTCCTCCAGGTGACTGAGCTAGCGCTTCAACAAGCCGCTATAAAACGCTTATCAATCACAGGGGCTAATCTCAGGTTCTCGCTGACACTTTCATTGTGCCGGCCTTTTCTATACGGCTGCTTCCACATAATGCCCTGCTCTGCCTGCTTTGACAGGCTAGCAGCCCTGCAGCTCCCTGACATGAGAGCCATTCTCAAGTGGCACGCCTTTGAAGTGAAGCACCGGTGAAGCTCAGGCTAATCTGGACATCTGGAGGCCTGGTGGTTGAAGCAGGACAGAGGCAAAGACTCAGCGTATGGGTGAGCTTTGTGGGAAATGAAAATAGCCATTTCACCACTTCTATGGATTGAAAATTCAATAGAAAGAGGCTCCAGTTTTAAAACTTAAAAATGCTATTACACAGAAAGTCTAGCAAAAAAGGACCAAATGTCACAGAGCTCTTTATGTCCATCTGCAGTTCCATTAGCCAGAGTTCAGACCGACAGCATGGGTGAGCTGGCCCTAGAGCACAGAGGGAGACCTGGAAGGGAACAATACTGCAGTCCAAAAAAAGAAAAAAACAAAAAGACTTAAGGAAATGTCCGCAATACGGTTTGGAGGCGGCAAAGTATATTTCTAATCACAAGAAAACCTTCTGGCCACCTCTTCAATTTTTGTGTTTCTGTCCTTGATCCCCACCAGCAATTTTTTGGTCCTCCAATCGTAGTCACTGCTCTTGGCAAAGGGAACACAAACAACCCTATTCAAAAATAAACAGCAATTTTGTGCATGTTTACCTTTCATTCTGCCATATCTATCTGTGATTCTGTGCCCCAAACTGTTCTGTTCCATTTCATGCTGTGAGGAAAACCTTGTTTCTTGGCCCACTGTACAGATGAATGGGATAGATAGTGAGCACCATTATTCTACACAATCATTGCTATCTTGTCCCCTCTTGCTTTATGTTGTTCTTTTATAGCTCCATGCTGACCTGCCTGAATGCCAAACTGTGAGGTTTTATTGCAGCTGGCACAGGCATATGTTTATGAAAACAGTTTATTTTGTTGCTGTGAAAAGTGGCATGTATGTTACATAGAAAACACATGTATGGGTACGCATGTTTGGGTACATAGTGTCCCATCCAATGATTCTAAAGTCTCTGGGGCATGTATATACAGAGAACTGTCCCCCTTAAGATACATGATAGCAATAATTTGCTGCATTGAACCTCATTCACAACACATAATGCACCATTTCATTGCCTATGTTGAGGTGATGAGAGAGATTTTAAACCACAAAAGGACAATTCCCGCCTATTCTTCCAATATTATGTGTCATCCTGTAATGTTAAATGCATCCTGTGGCTTATTTTAAATGAACGCCATTTCCACGTCAGAGAACCTTGTGGCAACCCTCAGAAATCTTTTCTGCTTTGGGGTCTTTAGGTGTAAGTGTAGAGCTTGACCATCAAAAAAGTTGAACCCCTTCTGGCTTCATTACATTATTTTTCACGCAAGATGTTAAAGGAGAATTTCTTCCTCCCTGTATTTTACGAGTGTTGGTTCATTGGGTCTAGAAAGAAGCCCTAGCCCTGACACCAAAATCTGACATTTACTATAGATTTTTTTGGGACTGTTGAAAAGTTTCAGAATCAAAATCAACCTTTTTTCCTTGATGTCAGGTCATATGGGCACCTCAGCATTGAAGGATAATTCTGGTTTATTACAATTTGGTTCTTATTTTCATAGTTTCTGTTATGTTATGATAACATTGTACTCACCAAAGTAACTTCTGAGATCTGCAACATTGCAGCCAACAGCTTATCAAATTGATCTAAACCACTTTATTTGGAAGTAAACTTGAAAGTGACCCCACCTGAAATATCAGTAATAATCCCTCATTGTAAGAAAACTGTGCATGCACAACTACAGTAAGTATGGCAGGTCAACGTTGAAGCAGTATCCACAGCGGATGTGAGAAGAATCCTGCTGAGAGTGAATATGAGTAAAGCTGCTGGGCCTGATAACATCGCTGGCCATGTACTACAAACATGTGCCAGTCAGCTAGTTGATGTTATTACTAACATTTTTAACATATCACTGTCACATGAGATTGTTCCTACCTGCTTCAAGATAGCCACCATCGTCCCTGTACCTAAAAAGTCTGCAGTGTCTAGTCTAAACGTCTACCGCCCTGTGGCCTTCACTCCCATTCTGATGAAGTGCTTTGAGAAACTGGTTCTACAGCACATAAGGAACAACAGCCAGCCTGGACCCTCACCAGTTTGCTTTCAGACCCAACAGATCCACAGAGGTCACCATCTCCATTGCCCTCCACTCAGTCTTCACCCACCTTGAGAAGAACAACACCTACAAATTAACAATTTTGCAGAGTGGTGCACAGAGAACAACCTACTGCTCAACATTGAAAACCAAGGAGCTGATCATTGATTTTAGGAAAAAGGAGGCAAAGACACACATGGAGCAGGTGAAAACTTTTAGGTTTCTGGGAATCACATCTCACATCTCCACCCTGGTCAAGAAAGCTCAGAAATGGCTGTATTTCTTAAGGAAACTTAAGAAGGCAAAACTTCCTGTCGCAAGTTCTTAACTTTTACAGAGGGCCAATAGAAAGCATCCTAACTGGAAACATCACTAACCGGCATGAGATGTTCACGGCCCAGGACCGGAGGCCTCGGCAGCAGGTGATTAAAACTGCTCAGAAGATCATTGGTACCAACCTACTGAGCATCAGTGTTGTCGGTGAGGTGAGACGCCTGTGCAGAGCCCAAAGGATAATGACAGTACCCACCCCAGCCACAGCCTGTTCACCCTGCTGCCGTCTGCAAACAGTTACAGACGTATCTGCTGCCGTACCACCAGACTGTCTGATTGTGCTTCTTATCCCATCTGACTTCTTTTCGGTGATGTCACTATGATCTCAGAGGGGGGGAGTCCTACACTAAATAAGACCCAATTTGTAAAAAACAAAATGAAACAAAAAAAAATAGAATTATCCTTTAACCCTTATGGTGTCAGTCAGTTTGCGATGGGATGAAAGTAAACATCATTACTTGGAGCAGTGGGTCCCTGTATCTAAATAATTAAATCCAAAGTCCGACTAAAACTGAAACTGATACAAAAACAAAGAACAGCAGCTTCTTTCAGTCTAAATAAGTTGGTATCAGCAGCTGAACAGTGTTCTCTCTCTCTCTTACTACAGCCTGTCCTCTCACTTTGCTTGCAGTCCAAATGCTCTTTGAAAAAAAAAAAAATGGCAAGCTGTATGTAAACGCACATTTGACAGTAACCATAACCTGCATTCTCCCAGTAACCATTTTTGTAAACATGTAAACATAGTAAGTATAGCATTATCAGACGTTTATATAAAACAAGTGGTTATAGATGATGTCTGACCTTGGATGGAAACCTTTGGATGCTCTTTCTTCGTGCACTCTGTTTGGGTCAGCGGGTCAAACGACAACGGGGTTGGGGTCGCCGGGACAGCAGAGTTCTGCGTGAAGACAGTTGGAAAGAGGAGGAGCAGGAAGAGGCCAGCCATAGACGAGGCGGTGGAGTCCTGCGAGGACGCTGTCATGGTGATGACCTCTCCTCTAACTGCCAAGGTGGGCCTCTGGGATACAGCTGAAGAAGAGAAAAGACAACTTCAGCACCTCAATGCAACATTTTTGCACTTGGCTTCAAAGAAAAGAAGCTCTCTCTGAGTCACTTTAAAATCATTTCTTCTCTCCAACTTTCAATTCCTGAGGGCTTCTGGCTCTGAATCCAGCATAGAGGAACAGAAAAATAAAAATAAAATGGAAAAGAAGTAATGCAAAGGTATAAAATTTTGGTAAAAAGAACATAACCGTGGGATGAAAGCAAGGATATTAGGTAACTAGAGGGTGGCTGGAAAGACGAGATATAAAGCTGAGTAAACTAAAATACGGGAAAAAAGGAGAGAGAGAGATAGAGGGTGTGAAGGACACCGAGTGGAAAATCTCTTACGCTTCAGCAATGAGCCATCTCAAAGAAATACCTAACCTCTGACCTCGAGATAATTATTTAAAATGTGCAATTAAACTTTGAGAGTTAATTTAATGGCTGATTAAAATTTGAAAATTGACTGCAGTAGTGGACTGTTCAATGAGGCAGAAATGAACTCAAAATGAAATGTGTGCCTCTTGGAGATGTGCTGGAAAAATGTTTGCACAACAATTTGCTTTGATTCCTGTACACACAAAAGATATTTTCACTGCACATGTGTGATGCATCTCAACACATGAATAATATCCAGTCATTCTCTGACGTCAATATTCAAGCATTATTTAAGCAGATCCAGCCAGCAGACAGAAATAGACACATGATTCCTGAACAATACACACATACAGACACTCTCAGGCTTCCTGAGTAAATGCAATCTCCTCTAGTCATAACATATGAGTCTACAGTGCTGAGCTGAAACCAGCAGTTCATCATCTCCCGCCCTGCGCTCCTTACGATGTTAGCTTAGCGAGGTGTAATATCATTTAAGTAGATTAAAAACTGAGAGCATCAACTTTCTGCAGCACTTTGGCTGGGTTACATCTCTCTGTAGTGTTTTCCTCGCTAATGCTTCAATCAATAAGAAATTATTTGCTTGGTTGAGTTGCAAATCAACCATATTGCCCTGCAATCAATTATCCATCTCACTACAGCTGGTAACTAATTAGGCAAATGCACAGAGTGCCCATATTTGTCATTACAAAACAGTGGAGTCAACAGGCCCCCAGCTACTGCTAACAAACATGCTGTTGATGAAACAGGTGGAAGTATTCAATGTACTCTGCACTAGACTTCACACAGCCACACTGGATGTGTCTCAAGTTTTCAGGCTCACATTCAGGCTGAAAGTAGCACTGCAGTTTAAAAATGCAAAGGTCTGAATTGGAGTGTTGCTACCGGTTTCAGGTGTCTGGCTCACTCTCAATCATACATAGGCGTCCCGTTGTGTCCTTGAATATTTTAAGACCGCTTGTGTTTGACCCTTACTAAAAAGCCTGGTACTGATAGTTCTAATCTCGCCAAATGTAGGACCATTTCAAATTTGTAGATAAGGCATTTTTAAGGTATCATCAGGCACTAATACAGATACATTTGAAAATGTTTCTGTGTCAAAAAAGTTTTGATCATGCAAATACTTCTTTAGATTTTTTTTTACTTTGCCATCCAGACTGAAATGTCATAATGATGATGATGATGAAAAAAAGCTTAAATCTCTTCTACAGGGCACACGCAGGCAACTTGAGCCAGCAGCTTTATGGCACTCCTGCAGGCAGATGTCTGAAGAGTTGTTTGTTGTTTACAGAACAAGCATGAATGTTGGAGTGTGCCATCAAGTCGAGACTCTCAAAAATGGATGATGCCATTGGGACGTCTGCATGGTTACCCCCTTATGCCTCTGACTCTACCCCTTCCTAGTGTTTATGTGTGTCCTGTCCTTGTTTTCTAGACCCACTGGTTCTAAATCCTATGTTATATTTTTCCATCTTTACCTGCTTTACCAATATTTGATTAGCTTAATTAGCTAAATTACACAGCTGATTGAGCTAATTAGATATGGGTAGATCAGGAAGAGATGGAAACTCTGCAGTGTTTAAGTAGTACCACGATTAACAACCACAAGACAGTTCTAGATCCAATGGTATAGTACCTGTCCACTAGGTTCCCTCTTTGCGACAGTAACTTAGTGTTTGATCCATCCCAGTTAGCTTTACCTGGGAGTTGATGGCTGATCTCTCCTATTTTCAGATTGTAATCCAGCCCAAAAACCAAGTAAACTGCCTTTTAACTGCCATTTGCTAATTGTCTACATTTGGGTTCGGTTACCTGTTACCAAAACCTTGGCAAGATTATGTTACAGTGTGATCTCTGAGATCACATGACTCAAAAGTCAAGCTCAGTTTTCTCTGTCTACACTACACTCAGTATGGTTTCCATCAGCTACACAGAACTGAAACTACACTTGAATGCAGATGACAGTAAGTGATCCGTGTCAGTGCTGCTTGACGTGAGTCCAGCATTTGACACTGTAGGGCAATCACAAATGAGGTATTTTGTCATTTAGTTTGGATGTCTTGGTCATTTTTATTCAAGCGAACTGATGTGAATGAGATTGAATCTACCCAATTTATGTTAAAGTCTGACCATCTTACAATTTCTACAAATAAATTCTAAGAATTTGCATATGCATATTTTTAATGATATTCAACCTTCATTTAGGCTGTATGACTCATATCTGACTTATGTCTTCATTTTGAGTGACTTGCCAAAAAGCTCTTCAGTCATTTTTTCCTATTTAAATAGCACTGATACCTGCTTCAACCAAACCGTAGTAAAGGTTTCAGTCATAGTCATCTGGACACTGTTTTTAGAACGAAGACGTTTCGGCTCCCATCCGAAAGTCATTCTCAATTGTGAAAAAATGGGACGGGAACTAGAAATTTAAGCTACTCTGTGTTACATAAGCCCTGCCCTCAGGAAGGAATCTGCCTAAGTATCTGTTAATAGCTAGTTTCACCTGAAACTGACCTAATAGTTTCCAAGATGGCCCAGTAATCAGTAATCAAGCCTATTGTTTTCTGGCTGCATCTACGTCATCACTGTTAAGTACCTGATTAGCGTGACCAAGGTGATAATACACTCTGATAGACTTTGGGCAGATTGAATCTCAGATCACCATTTCTGTTCAAAGAGGGGTTCTCTTTTTTCACAAAAATGGCTTCCTTGACACCCCGTTCAAACCAACTCTTCTCTCTACTTAGAATCTTCACCTTGCTGTCTGAGAAGAGTTGGTTTGAACGGGTGTCAAGGAAGCCATTTTTGTGAAAAAAGAGAACCCCTCTTTGAACAGAAATGGTGGTCTGAGATTCAGGTGAAACTAGCTATTAACAGATACTTAGGCAGATTCCTTCCTGAGGGCAGGGCTTATGTAACACAGAGTAGCTTAAATTTCTAGTTCCCGTCGCATTTTTTCACAATTGAGAATGACTTCCGGATGGGAGCCGAATCGTCTTGATTCTAAAAACAGTGTCCAGATGACTACGACTGAAACCTTTTCTACGATAGAACACTCCTGGACGAATGAGGGACTACACCGTCCTGCTTCAACCAAAGTGATGCAGAGCAGTTTCTGCTGTTCAAAATGTGGCAGCAATGCTTTTAATCAAAACTAGTAAAAAGTACAAAAAGTAGGACCATGTGTTCCCAATTTTAACATCTCCTGATTGGCTGTCTGTTTGTTTCATAATTAATTTGTGAGACTTTGCACAGACTAACGCCTGGTTATCTTTCTAAACTCTTAGTTTCCTTATTCATCACATTCTGTTTTTTGGCTAAATCAGTGTATACATTCTTGAAAAATGAAGGGATTATTGCCACAAAGCAGTACAGCCAGAGATATTAAGAGAGAGCTACCTCTGTATAACTGATATATAAAATCATTCCTTCAGCAGACTCACTATAGAAATTTTTATCTTTCTGACATTTTCGCTTTTATTAGATGCCTGACAGTAGAGAGTGACATGAAACATGGGGAGAGAGACAGTTCAGGATGACATACGATTAAGGTTCCTGAGTGAAATCAAACCGAGAACATTATGCTTACAGGGTATGAGTTCTCCCCACTAGGACACCCCCATTTCTTTATTTCTATCATCTGCAGGAGTGGAGTTAGCAGGTGCTTAATTCACATTAAATCACTGAGTCCTGAAAGTCAAAGACTGACTCTACAAATCCTCTCATTAGTCTAAAAGCTGGACTGAGAGCAGGGAGGGCAGGAGATCATGACAGATGACCAGAACTCTGCTGTAAGTTAGACTTTGGTGGATGAGTTATCTTGGCATGGACAAACAGAGAGGGAAGTGTACTGTCAGCAGCAGGATGAGGTTAGTGCGTGGATGTCAAAAATGTCTGTAGAAAGTCATGTCATACACTCAAGCAAACCCAGATGCGCACACACACACACACACACACACACACACACGCAGTCTCAGGTCTGAAAACTGGCAAAATCCAGCCATGGACAGCTGGTCACACTCCATATTGGGTCACAGCGAGTGGGCAGAATTGACACATGCTGTGTGCCAGCATCCACTCTTGAGTGTGTGTGTGTGTGTGTGTGTGTGTGTGTACTTGTATGCAAGTATGTGTGTGTGTTTATACCAGGCATGGCTCTTCAAGGCCACTCCAAAGAGGCCTGATAGAGTCCATCCAATTTCCCATCCTGCTGTGTTCTGGATTAGCAACATCTTTGTCAGCAAGGAACCAGGACAATCCATACCATTGGGTGAGCTGTCTCCATAAACAGTGACAGACACATGCACACATACACACAGTGGATGCTTTTAAAAAGACTCACTGAGCCACTGTTTGCCTGTCAGTCAGTCATTCAGACATCCTGTCGGGCACAGGATTAAAGTTGCACTATATGCTGAGGAATTACAGGGTACTTGTGTGGATTAGATTAACAGATGTCCAGGCACATCTCTCAATATCTTTGTAATTGTTGAGGAGAGAGATTTACTGCCTTAAAACGAAAGTCAGCAATTCTGGAGAAAGATTGTTGATATTTGAACTCAACAGCCAAAAAAAAATACCCCCATCCCTCCCTTCAGTGCTCTTTCAGAAACTCTGCCCCCCAAATTAATGGACACGCATTGCCAAGGTAACAACACTAACAACTGCGCTAGCTCACCAAAAGAGAAATATGGCGGAATCCAGAGCATCTGCTGGCGAGGGTAAGTTAACCTGGATAAGGGAAAGCAAGCTCCTCACCATCGAATTTATTCCTTATTACAAGGTTTTCAGATTCTTGCAGATCTTTTTAGTGTTGTATTCTAAATTGAGCTGAAATAAAAGACAATGTAGTTTCAAACACCTTAATCTTGGATTTCTGAGCTCTCATTGCCTATATGAAATCTTTTTTCATTAGTTTTAAAGTCCAACTGAAATTAAATTGCATTTTTTTTGTCTGCTACAGCATACACATCAGCTCTGTAAATGTCCTGTGTTTTCCTTTGAGAACAAATTAAAAAAACAAAAACAGAAGGGAGAAATGTAGCATAGCCTATTTTATAAATTCTTTGGTTTCATGATGGCGGCCCCATCTTTGCATTCATTTGTCAGAATACCATTAGTTCTCCAGCTACGTGAATGGAGAACTTGTTTCCATACAGCCAATCAAATTGCTTCATTTTAAACCATATTAGCATAAAGCAGCAACGTCACCGTTCTATCAGGAACACAGCAGCCTGCTACACAAGAGCCACTTTGAACAACAGTCCACATTAGTTTTCCTGCTAAAGTCTCCTTCTTATCCAACTTACAAACATGAACACAAGTCTTGTCCTGCACCTTAGCTTGTTGAAGAGCCACCATACAAACATTCACCAGGGAAAGGTGCACTGCTAATGTCAGTTAGCAGGCTAGATAGCTAATTAGTCAGTTGCAAGTAGCACATTTAACAGAATGGAGACATACCTGCAAATGTCACTTTGGTCCGTTTAGATGCTGCTGTGGTCCTTACTCGTCAATACCACTGCTAAAAACACACTGTCTGCCCATCGCCTGTTCTGAGCTCAGCCTGCCAGCAGCTGTAAATCAAACACAAACACACCCCTCCAGCTGCTGAGACGAAAAGGAGCATTTCTGATATTTCTCCAAAGACCCTTTTCCCCCTTCTAGTAGTATAGATCTATTAAAAATACCTTTAAAACCATGTTGACAGTATTTTTGACTGCAAAAAGGGATAAATAAAGGGTGATTGAAAATAAAATTCTCATTCTCAGTAAAGTTTAGTCAATTAATTTGAAGAATGACATGCTTCTCAAGAGTTTGAGAAAATGATGCAACCTGTTGCAGCTTTTTAAAACAAATTCTTAAGCCACTGTCAGTCAGCTAAAACAAGGCTTTTATTCAGTTGACAAATTAGGGGTACATGATATTTACTAGCTTTTCTAAAGTTGGATGTACAATATGAGTCTGCAATGTAACTAGTAGCTAAAGCTGTCAGATACATTTTGTGTGACAAAAAGTAGGATCATTTCCTCTGACATGTTGTGGAGTAAAAGTATAAAGTCTGGAAATAAAGTCAAAATGTAAATACTCAATAACATAAAGTAGAACTACCTAAAAACTGTAATGAAGTACAATATTTGAGAAGATGTAGTCTCATACCTCTGGCTGTGTACGCTTTTACAGACAGTAGACACACAATTTGACCTAAATGTTTAAAAGCTAGAGGCTGTGCATTTCCTGTTAAGGTGTACTGCATTAATATCTCAACGGGATGTTTCAGCATGGTGCAGCTTATTGTAAACAACCCAAAGCAGCACAACAACAGTTTTTCTCCCAGTGGCTTATAATAAAAAAAGACTACAGTGCATTGGTGCTAAGATAATTTTGGAAGGCCCAACCTAGATAAACAAGGTAAGCTCTCCTTTTAAAGAAAATCATTTCCACTCTTTATCCAGATTGCAGCCAGTACATCTCAACCTTTCCCGAGCACAGGCTCTCATAAGTCCCTGTCAATGCCAGCGTGTATCTATAGCAACAGAGCGGAAAGTTGGTAGTCAAGCAGCGGGAACCAGGTTGAATGTATTTCGGCACAGACCACAACAGTCCCCCGGGGGGAGCTGGATGGCAGTCTGCCCGCTGATGCAACACGGTATGAGGAAGTGAAGTGCGTAAGACGATGGAACGCTTGAAGTAGGCAAACTTGAGCAATATGTGTTAAAATTAGATGATAATAGTATATGCATGTACTATACATGACATGTATTTGGCCTAGCTAGAGTGAGTCAACCAACTCACCTGTCATTTCTAAGGTGGCAAAGAATACTGCATTGCTATAAGGAGTCATGAATGTAGGTAAATCTAAATGAGGTTTTCAGGGCAGTAGAGAGTAGATGCCGTGCCGATGAAGAAACAGGCCTAAGGATTTAAAAAATAGCCATAAAGAAATCTCTTCTCCCACTTCCCTCGTTCATTTAGCTAAAACTGTGGTGTCAGAAGATGGTTCTGCCTGGCAGCCTGGCAGCCTGACAGCCTTGGCTCCAAATGTTACTGTTCGCCTGCAGCTAAAGACTCAGGGAAAGAGGCCAGACAGGGGGTCATAACTACTGCTTTTGCGTCCCTGTGGTTGTCAGAGCACATCAAATTCCTCCGGGCAGCAGGGCCTCTCGGCAGGTGTGTCAATCCTCCTTGTACCAGTCGTAAAGTCTCCTATCTCATTTTTAACGCCCTCCTCCTTTTTTCACTCCTTATTTGCTCTGCCCCCTCATTTCTTTCTTCCATCACTCTAGAGACAGTTATGGAACAAGAGTTTCTAGAGTCCACTGCACCTTTGCTGGCTATTTGCTTCTTCATTTCAACCTAGCCTGCAAGGGGAGTACCTCTAATTACAACTCAATGCAATCTCCCTGAGCCCAATCTCATCAGAATCTATTACGACACTGATTAAATTGCTTCTGGCCCATTGGGAAGCAGTTGTCACCTGTCTTATGCGCCATTTTGGAGCAGGACAAGGAAGGAAGTCTGTGGGATCAGTGGGCGAAAAAAAAAAATCAATGTTTGTTGCTTTTAGAAAAATCTGTCATCACAGATAGCAGATAAGAAATATAATTGGTAATTTCTGCAGCGAAGCTCCCAGAGGAGGAATCTTTTCCCTTTTTCTTTGATTCGTTAGAAGTGATTGGACATCATTGTTAAGCATCTTTTAGCAGGATTTTAAGTTAAGCCCCTCCAGAGCTTTAAGTGCATGAAAAATGTGTTCTTCCTACAGAGCCTTCTGCGATTCTCCCAATGCTCATCATTAGCGTGTATGGCACAGGGATACCAATACCTCCTCATCCAAAAGCTCACACAGGAATTCTCTCGCACACACAAAAATGAATTACAACAGAAGGAAATAACACCTGTTTCCTCAAGGAACTAAACACAAGATCGATGCCTCCAATTCAGAGTGTAAATCAAACAAAAACAAAATGCAGCAGAGCTCATTTCACACTTGTCGTTTTATCTCACTGTCGTTTCTGCTCAGTTGAAGTTCATGAAAAAAACATGTCCAGTACAGCATGTGTGTTTGCATGTGTCTCTGTTTAATCAAACTAACAAATCAAACCAACTTTACAACATCGTGATAAATGCCGACAACCACTCAACAGATGCATATTGCCACCATATTCCCATACTATTCATCCTCTCCCACTCTTGCCCTCAGGGGGTTTGGTCCAGCCAAAGCTACATTGACCATGTCTAATTAAACTCAATAGCTCAACCCCACCAATCTCTTTAAAGCCTGCACTGCAATGGGGGGTGGGCAGGGGCAACTGGGGCCCCATGAGAGTCTCAAGGGAATGGGGCTGAACATGTAGACAACACACTTGGGGGAAGGACGCAGGAATGTGCGATGAAGATGGTTACAGGGTGAGATATAAGATCTTTTTTCTTTCTCTTCTTGGAAAGAAAGGGTGACGGAGGGGTCATGCAAGCATCTCTTGTTATTGAGTCGCTTCACTCATGCTTGATAACGCAGGCACAACCGGAGAAAGGATCTTCTATAGGAATGAGGGAGGGTTGACCTCAGACTGGAGAAAAGAGTGTGTGTATATGCATTTGTGTGTGCGTGTGTGTGTGTGTGTTTGGAGACAACATTGAGTGACAGGGCTGATGAGGTGGTGAGACTGGCAGGCGCTGTCTGGATTATGTCCGATATCAAATCAGCGGCTGTGCTGGACTCAAGGCATTATGGTGCCTGAGGGAAGGTGGCATGTGATATACTCATATAGCTGCTGGACTGTCAACTGAGATGTGATGTGAGAGGAGACAGCAAAAGACAGGGACGGAGAGAAAAAGACACTGGATGTGTGCGCACATTTTGCTCATTTTGCTCCCTGAGCATGTGTGTATCTGTGTGCAATCTCTGGGATTGTGGGAGGGATAAACAGGCTTTGTATAATACCTGACTGTCTGTATGCCTTTCCAGTGCATTATTTTCTTTCTGTCTGGGGGAATTTTTGTCTTTGTCTTTTTTCTTTTCTTTTAATTATTTAATACATTATGTGCAGCTATCTGCAGATGAATCACATAATACAAGTCAAAATGTGAACTGTTATTGTCTTTCATTCAAAAACAACACAGGTTTGAGCTTGACTGTTCATTCTTGACGTTGTAAACAGCAGCTGAAAGAAAACAATCTCCATTCAAGATCTACTTCCTTGCTTGTCCCATAGTTTGCTCTTTTGTCATGGAACTGTAGATGTTACGGCTGTGTCCAAAATCACTCCCTCACTCACTTCTCCCTGTTTTCGCACTTATTATTCATCATCATTCTGCGTAGTGTAATTTTGTAATTGTAATTTTCACCTCTATAAAATGCTACTTGTTGCATTGTGGAATTGTTAGCAGAGAGTAGTGTACATGCCGTGGACAATACTTTGTTCATTACAAAGCACTATATAGTGGATACATTTAACACTCGGATTTTGGACACACAAATTATGGCGGAAAGTAGATAAAGTGCACTTTATAATGAATAAGCCGTGATTTCGGACACAGTTAATGTTACAGCTACGGATCCATGACAACTGAGAAAACTTTATCTGCTGAAGACTGTAAGACGAGGTTGAAAGCTCCTGAACGAAGGAGTAAATAGACCTTGAGTTGAGATTGTTTTGTCTACAAAGCCAGGTAGGGATCAGGGGTAGAATTTCTTTTTATCATTTGTGCACACAAATTAATAATTTGTATCCTCAAATTAATAATCTCTGTGTACTAATTAGTAATTTGTTCCATCAAATGAATAACTTGTGCCCTTGACTTACTATATCATGTCCTCAAATTACATAATTCATTCTCTCAAATTAGGCTAATAGCATTAAGTTACTCAAGCAGTTGTAATTGAAATCACAGGTTTCTGTGGCTGATCGGTCAGAGAGGAGCAGCAAGAGTGTCAGCAGAAGACAGCAGTGTCAAATCACTCGAACATGTGATTCATTACTATTGAGATCAGCTTGACAATGATTTTACTGGTAAGAAAAAGATAAGTAATATTTCACAATCTCTGCAGCTTTTCTTTAGTTCTACACTAGCACAAATGAGGATATGCTGAATTGTGAAAATCTGAAAATGTAACAGCTCTAGTGACAACACAGTTATATTCAAAACTGTGAATAGTTGCAGCAACTTGACAAATTTCAACAGATTGCACAAAGAAGCATTGGTCTATTCACACAAAACTGTAAAGTCCAACAAGCAGCACCAGCTCTAATAAACCACTGTTTATTTCCAGAAAAATGCAGCAATGTCCAGTCTCTAAAAGCTCCTGATTACAGCTGTTACTCTGTTTTTCATTTGTAAGAAAATGATGGATTGTAAAGTGGACAAGTTTTTGTATAACTTCATTTGAACCACACTGAAAAGATGGCCAAACAAATGTTGGCCTCTTGTAAAAGTGTACCCAAATTATATGCTACATGTAGTAACAGTAACAATCAGGAGAAGAGTATGATTTGACCAGGAGTGATTGGGGAAGTTTGACTGAAGAATAATGGGCCAAAGAGATGGCTATTAATGTCTCAGTAAATGTCAAATCAGACTGCAGTATTATTAAATGGTTTGATTGGCAGACTCTGCTGAGGGTGGGGATGCTTCAGTATCTCATTATCTTTCTTGTCTTACACACACACACACACACACACACACACACATCTACGCTGTCACATGGACAATTACATGTGTGATCCAGATACACCTGGAAATCCTTAGCCACAAACACACACACAAACACAAACAGATTCAAACGCCAGCCTCCCACTTCAAACACACACACCTGTAACAGTCAGCCATTTTATACCTTTCCACATCCCTAGTCTATAATAACACACTCTGTCTGGCCCTCAGAAACTCTATTATGATTTCACTTGGCACTGTCAACCAAAGTCTCACACCTCCATTCACACACACAGAAACCATAATGCGATATTATCGACTGCATTTCTCTCTGTGTCTACCTGATACTGTTTCATTGTAAGAACCGGGAGCCCTAGGGCCAGTATTGATTTGAACTCACCCAGCTAGTTCAGAGAACTCGGGGAGTAACAGACTGTTCAATTTTGGCCACCAGTTTCACATTACAGAGTTACTATACAGGCTGAGTTCAGATGCATTATAGAGAACGGGTTGCAGTAGGCCTCACAGGCAAACCAATCCCAAAGTAGTTTCAAAACACCATGTAAATGCCAAAGATGAAGCATCAAATACTGTTGTACAGCACTGCTCTAAATGAGGAATTTAGAAAAGCCATTTGCTTCTTAAAAAGTGAGTCTGATTCAGGTTACTTTATTTGTACCCGTAGGTAAATTTGGTTTGCAGTAGAAACCGTTGATAATGTCTTAAGATATTCATTGGAAGCAAACGACAGCCTGTACATTTTAATGCATTTTTCATCTTATTATCATGTCAACCTGATTCTAGTTCCACATTTTCTATCTGCTCTCTGCCCTTGCCATATGCTAACTCTCCTGTCATTTCAGATCCTGCCACTCCCCCCTGCCCTGCAGTAATGCCTGTGTTCCTGCCATTTCCCATCACCTGACCTCCCCCGCCCACCTGCATACCTGTTCCAACTTCCCCATTAGCCTTGCAGTATATATATACACTGGCCCATTCCCATTCATTCTGCCAGATCGTCTTATGTGCTTTCAACTCAGCGGTCCAGCCACCATCTCTGCCTACAGTAGCAGCTATACAATGATTATCTTAATTATTGATTATCTGTTTTATTATTTACCCAATTAATCAAATGTTTTCTTTTCAAGTTATGTTTAGTGGGCAGAGTTTTCAGTATAAATCCAGATGTTATATATTTCCAATTTGTCAGTTAAATCCAACACAACCTATTAATGCATTCAGTTCATTTAGTATTCAGAACATAGTGATATAATGTCTTGTACATTTCCAGTTTTCAGAGTTGTGGCCTTTTCCTTGTCGTTTAGCAGAGCAATGTGTCAGAGGCGCGAGGTCAGAGGGACAGTGCCCAGATGATGGGCTATTAGGGAACAAAAAGGCAGAGACATGAGTAACCACTCAAACAAAAGGTCTGTCCAACACATTTTTGGCTTGACAGCCACAAAAGAGGGGCGCCTGATGCTCTGAGTGGAGGATTTTAATTGGAGAGCCAAAGGCCACAAAGAAAAGGCCAGTTTGGGGAGCCAGTGTGAGCTTTTATCCAGGCTTCTGTGCTTGTGTCCTTTGCTAAAAAATAAGAAATGATTAGGTGTTTATAGTGTAGACTGCAACTGCAAGCAATATTTTAACTTTCAATGTAGCTATCAGTTGACTCACAGAGAATTAAACAACAATTTTAATCACTCATTTATCATTTTGAGTAAATTATCAGATATAAATGACAAACATTTGTAGGTTCCAGCCTCCTCAATGTGAGGATTTGCAACTTTTATATGTTTATTACACATTAACTGAATCCCTTTGGGGTTTTTTAAACTGTTCCTCAGACCAAATAAGCTACAGATGCCACCTCAGGGAGCTTGCAGTCCTTATAGTATGACACTTTATAGAGTAAACAATTAATTGATGAATAAAATAATCATTAGTTGCAGCCCAACAAACCACAGAGACCAATTTTATATTTGTTGCAAGGTCCACCAATTCAGATTTTTGTCATTTATTGTTGATGATAAAATAAATGCAATAAACAAATCCTGTAGTAATTCTTACAGACTAAAATTTTACACTATTGCACAGTGTAACTCGTGTAATTAATAGGGATGCATGTTATATCTGTTGCCAATTATTACGCCCAATAATGTAATTATTGAATGTAAATAGCTGCAGAGTGCTCTGTGACTGTGAATGAAGACTGCAAGTATAATCATGTCACTGGCAGACAGATGACTTCAAATTAATTGCATTGCTGCCTGTTAGCACTTAGAGAAAATAACAAAGAACAATGTTAGTAAAAATGCAGTCAGTCTAAAATGCTTGCCTTTAAGTATAATGTTATCTGTTATGTTGGTATAAACCACAGCAAACAGATATTATCTGTTATTGTTATTGGCCTGGAAATTCCACATCAGTGCATCTCTAGCAATTACACTAAAGCTAATTTTCCCTGAGACACCCTCGATCTCATTCAAGGACCTTGGTGGTCTCTGGGCCTACTTCAGGACCTACCATGCTTTCAGATCTCTCAGTGTGTGGTGTTTGGGCTGCTAAATGCCTTAAACATGTCTATGTGATGAGTTACAGACACAGCAGGGCAATGGCAGCAGGGCTGATAACAGCTGATAACATAAGATAGTGGCATAAGACTATCTTTTAACTTAAAACATCAAGGAGTTGGAATGTCACCATCCAAACCATCCGAGGAATCCTAAACCAGCTCACACATCAACACAACAATATGTTTATGTGAGGGCTGAGAACTCAGCAAAAACATGGGACTGATTCATTTGTAGCTGCTAGGACCTCTCAGTGAGGCTGCCCTGTCAATGCTCAGATGACCTACAGAGTGCAGGAGTACTGCCTGAACATTATTTGCAACTCACACCGGATTAGCCTTCTATTCTGCATGATGTTCCCTTCTGCTAGGAGAGCAAAGCAGGCATTATGATGCAGCAATTCAGACAGCTCGCACTTATTAGCTGCTATCTCAAGGACAACACGACACGTTCTGTTCTAATTAACTGGAGCGGACACCAAACACAACACGCACAGAAGGCCGAGCCAGACAGTGTAATTGATGAGCAAATTTATTACATCCGACTTCAAAGAGAGGCTGGATCAAAACATATCACTTGATATGATGAGCAAAGCTTCAGAGATACATGGTGTGTGGCTGCAGTGTGTACAGTATGCAACATAAACACAAATACAGAACAACATAAAACCGTTCTGCAGCTGCTGATGTGTGTTTGTATTAATATTAAACCAGGCATCTCCCGTTGTAGTCCAGCTGGGGACCCTTTTCTATGATCAATCCCACACATTTCTGGTCGCTCACTACTTCCAACTCTAACAAATGTCAAATAGGGCTGCAACTGATAAATATTGTCATTATCAATTGATTTATTGTTTGTTTTGTCAGACCAACATTTTAATACCCAAATGTATCCCATTTGCAATTTTATAAAACAGAGACAAGCAGCAAATACTCACATTTGAGAGGAAGGAACAAGAGAATGTTTGGCATTTTTGCTTCATAAATTATTTAAATGATTAATCGACTAGTCGTTTCAGCACTACAATGAAGCAAAATCGTGAAAAGATTGAAAAAAGGTCAAGAAGCAATCCTTTCCTGTGTTATCATCACAGGTGATTGGTATTCGCCTGTGCTAACATGGCAATTAAGTACTGTGTTTGTGAGTGTGAAGCAGGCAGTACCCCTTGCCAATTAGAGAGAGGAAGGGTGTGGAGTGTTATTAGCAGTAGTGATCCACAGCCATGATCCCATCAGCAGCAGCCATGCTCAGGGACAGACAGGGGGGCAATGAAAAGAGCCCTCAGCCTGCTGCAGAGCCTGGTGTCTAGGCAGACCTGGCTGGATTCAATCCCACAGACTGCCCCGATCGCTCACCCTGGATGGTGGGCAGGAGTGCATTAAGGGACACCCATATCAGCACCCACAGTAAAACACCTACAATGCTGACACGGAGACACACACACACACACACACACACACACACACACACACACACTGACACATATAACGTAAGGGTATAATCACTCATTCTACCAGTACCCCTGAGGAACCACAGCAACTTTGTTCACAGCCTGCCCACTGCTCAGGAAATCTATAATGTCACCTCATGTTAGTTGTGAAAACATCACAATCTTTGAAATACTGCCATCAAATAAAACTGCATGCATACCAGCAGCAATGCTGGAAGTACATATTTATCATGTTTCTAGTTTCTTGTCTAAAATCTCTCTCTCCTGGGCTACAGGACAGAAAAACGTTTTTTCCGTAACTCAAACCAAGGTGACACTTGGATGTACTGGGTAGAGATTTGGAGTTACAGTACTGCAAGACCGATTTTGTTCCTTTGACAGAGGTTAATAAGCAGGTATTCTGACCTAAATCAGCCCTGCGTCAAAAAACAAACAACCAAACTACACAGCAGTTTGTAATACTCTCCAACAGGATTTTGCAACTCTGGAAAGTTTTCACGGTGGCAATTGTTTTATCTTTTATTGTGATTATCACAAGGTAAACAGTAGAAATATGATGTTCATGTTACAAAGTAATCCACAAGGAATGTGTGTATGCATGTATTTGATTGGCAGAGGTTCAACTTTTCTGACGGACGACCCTCGTTTGTCTTGTGGCGTTACTTCCTGTCTTTGTTTGCTTTCCCTCCAGTTTAGAGCGTTGGCCCCACCTTGATTGTTTGCATCTGTCTCGTTGTCTCCCTTACCTCAGTGTATTTAGTCCGGGGTTTTTCCTTTGTTCATTGTTAGGTTGTTGCCCTTGTCATGTGCATTTTGGTTGTGCTTGTTCCCGAGTCACGCATCCTGGCTTTTGGTTACCTGTAAGTTTTGTTAGACTGATTTTGTTTCCTTGGACCTTGCCTGTACTGTGGACTTTTGTAATTTTGCCTGCTCCCTGTTGGATTTGTTTGCTCGTTGGATTTGTTCCCTGTTTTTGACCACTGCCTGCCTTAGGCCTGTGGTCGTTCCCTGCCGTTGGTCGCGGCCTCCATGTTCTCTCTCTTGTCTGCAAAGCTCCCTCCCTGTTCTGGCTGCCCCACTACACAAGCCAGTTGCCTTTCCTGTTCTGCCTGCCACGCTACTCAAGCCAAGCCAGAACCTACATTCCCTGGAGCCTCGCCGCTCGCAGCTCAGATCCCGCAGTGATTGCTTGCAGTGTATATAATAAAAACTGTTGCTACCTCATCAAAGTACCACTTCCTTGTGTTCTGCATCTGGGTTCTTTAAATTGTGCACCATAACATTTTATTGTGTTTAAAGTACAGTGACTGTGTATATTTTTCTTCTGTATTTTCTGTTGATGGTCTGAGTTTCTGTGAGTGACGCTCTTTGTTCAGCCATGGCGACAATTGCTGTTTGACAATGGCCCAGTTCCTCAATTTATTCCAACCACTGTTGCTACTACTGGAAATATAAACCTATCACTCAAACTCTTACCAAACTTCAGGTGTTTAAAACAGCTACAGCTTGGTAAAAGCTTTCATTTATTTTATGAAACTGTCTTATTACTTTATTTTTGCATCTCTTCTCAGGTTGCTGGAAAGAGTACAGATCTCTCTTCCACAGCAGTATCGCTCATCTTCTCTCTGTTCT
This sequence comes from Siniperca chuatsi, assembly GCF_020085105.1. Lineage (NCBI taxonomy): Eukaryota > Metazoa > Chordata > Actinopteri > Centrarchiformes > Sinipercidae > Siniperca > Siniperca chuatsi. The sequence goes on from NC_058053.1 coordinate 22,544,782, forward strand.
ATTTCTGTGGCACCGAGCAGAAGGAAGAGCACTAATAAACCCTTCTGCTCCTCGTCACCTCCCTTCCGCTCTCCGCTGATAGCTCTGAATTGCAACTCTACAACACCACACTTCTCCTTGCCTACCAAAACACACACAAGCAGCCTTAATCACCAGGAAGCCAGGTAGGATTGGAGCTCATTGGAATTTAATGCACCATGAACTCTAAGTTTTATGGCCAGGCTTGGGGTTTTGTCCAGTTAGTTTCTAATGTTTTATTTCTGAGATCGAGACTGCTCGGCTAGAATTCACTGTGGATGAGATGGTGATAACTGAGCCCTTTTCGCAAGTGTGTCTCATTATTAATTCTATTATGGATAGACTCTTTGCATGGAGCTCCATTAGACAGAGTCAACCCGCTAGAGCACAGCAGACCTCAGGTTTAATTGACACCATGGCACACAAGGGAATGTGGAAGAAGGCATGATCTCAGTGCATGACTGATCAAGGCTAATGCCAGCCTTCTCTCACAGGACTCTGAATTTCAAGGAAGAATGAAGCAAATGTTTGAATTAGTATTCCAACAGGAAGAATACAAAATTAAAGGTGAAAAAGCAGAAAACCTTAGTAGCTACACTGCAAAGCAACAACTGCACTGATTTGACTGACACAAATTCTGTGTCCTTTTCTATGCATCAATCTCGAGCTTCAGCTGATCTACAGTAGCCCACGCTAATATTTTACTAGGAGTAAACCGTTCGTCTAAGAGCCACGTTTTCAAGGCCTCTCACAATAATGACACACTACTGAACTGTGTCAAATCAAATCACAGGCAGCCTGATGACAAGCTTGAGGCAAGTGTTTAAAGAGCTCTTTGTGTCTGTGCTGTGTCTATGTTTTGAGTGACACGGCTGGGACAGTGGCACTGAGCTTTGGGCTTCGGTCATCCAGACGCAAAACAGACCACTTGTCTAACTCTTACACACTGTTTCTGTGTAAGCGGTTTTCCTGTGGGAGAATATTGTGATAAAGTACGCCAAATGAAAAACAACTGGCAGATAAACTGTCATATTTGGGAATAGCTTTGGATTTGTTAATGTGAAAAAAGCAATTTATATGGACATTGTGCCTGATTACATCTGTGGAAGCAGTACTTGATGAAAATAACAGCTAGTTGGCAGCTAGCAGTTGAACAAAACAGTCGACACTGGAATAATCAAAGGCACCAATCATTCAAAATACAGGAGTAGAAGGTCAGTGGAGATTTATTCATCACAGTCATCAAGTCTATGAGGTGTGGCTCCTCTGTGGCTAAGACGTGTTGGGCTGCTTGTTTGTTATGTCAGTGATGTTGCTAGGTACGCCTCCTGCGTCTCTGACGCATTAAAATCCAAAAGGACGCAGAAAGCTCAGCATTCTCGTTGCCCTTTGGCTTCCCTTTTTAACATTTAGCCTATTCACCCAGAAAAAGCTAATATTTCTCTGTATAATATGACATCATCTTTCTGTCAGCTGCTGTGTCTCTGCAGTGTATTTGGAGATTTGGGATTTTATTTTTTTAATTTCCAGATACCTTTTCAACATACATGAATAACCATAATTATAACCATGTAACATCAAAGACGAGTTTGTGCTTTTTGACACAATTTGTCAAAAAACACATTTTATTGGGGACCCACTCAAATGACCACCTGTGGGTCCTGGGGACTCACTGCATTGAAAAAACTCTGTTTTTATTCTGCTTCTTACATCGCATCATTAAAATTACTATATGAATGCCAATATTTGGAGTTGGGACCTGCTGGTGATCATATGGAATATTCAACTTCTTACAAGTGGCAGAAAATTACCTATGGGAAAGAGGAGCAGTTGGTACAGCAAATGCTATGACAACCTTCGAGACCCATACCTGATATCCCTATGGAATGATAATATCTCAAATGCTGTTTAAACACAAACATACATACATACAACAACTTTGCCTACATACAAGTCTAAAATTGACAAAATTTGGATTTAAATCAGGGACTATCTGATCAAAGAATATAAGAACAAGATTACAAATCTGATCAGACATTCAAGAACAACTTTCAGGTACTTGACAGATTCTGATACTGGATGCTACGGACACATTTCGGTCACGCCCAAAAAAGTACTCATATCAAGCCTGAGGTCCAAAACCTGTAAGATTATAGATGCACTGGCTTTTGGCCATAGACAAAACGTTTAGTGCTGACATATGTTTATATATGTTACAGTGTTACAGTAAATGGTGCAGTAATTATATACATCTACAGTTCATTTACACCTACCCTAATGAAGCAAAAAGACAACATTTAGAGGCCATTAACCCAGACACAGCAAAAACTATGCAGAGAGCATTTAAAGATCAGAGATAAACTACTTTCATAGCTGGCACCCTAATAATAAAACAGAGAAAACTTTGAAATGATCATTGATTTCCAAAAACTTTCCCCAGAATTTGTAAATGTTAAAACCACTGACCATGCTCAAAAGTATAAATACTCGGGTATTATTATTGATGATAAGCTGAATTTAAATGCCAACACTAATGCTAGTGCATTCACATTCTTCATGAAGTGTTTGGGGAAAGCATTGAAACAAACTAACAAGTCCTGATACCTAAATGACAAAATAGACTGTCAGTGCCTTCCAGGAGTGATCCATATGACTGTCCCAAAAAGGAGGCGTATGAAAATTTTCTGATCTGCCACTCTTCAGGTAAAGATTCAGTTATCTTTAGCAATAAAGGTACTTGGTTCAGTTAAAAGAAAGATCGCTTTTGGGATACAAACTAGTATGTCAAAGTCACATCAAACAATCCCCCTAAGACTTGAGGCAGTATAACATCACGACACAGCCACCTTTGCAACTGACAGAGGTTGGTCATTACTAGTGGGGCTGCAAGGGGTTGCTTCTCAGGAAAAAGTACACATAGGTTGTTTAAGTGTACCAACAGACCGCCAATGCTGTTGTTTTTCTGGCTCAGGACAAACTGACCGGAGTTGTCAAATTGGGTGTGCAATAATTTATGAACCTTGCTCATTAGATCAAAGCAAATCCATCAGAGCTTTTGTTGTCCAGGATGGAAAGAAAAATAGCTAACACATCGTTTGTCAGCTGCAGCATCCACATGCTTAACAAACTGACTTGGCACAAGAACTTTCATTATATTACGGCTTGAAGTCTGTGTTTTGTATATGGCTTCTATGCTTTTTTTTCTAATTTGTACTTGACCTAGTGGTGTGTGTGTCTGAAGCTTTTATATGGGCCAATTATGCAAGTCAAATTCCCAACAGGGCAACAGTCAAAGGGCAACAGAGGTTTCATTCATTCTTGCTTTCATAATTCTTCCAGTTAAACTTTAAACACAATAAGGTACATGTTTAAATGTACAGTAAATCAGCACAGTTTGCCCTCACTGCCAGGCAGTAACACTGGAATCCAATACAAATCTTGTGTGGATGTAATTAAGTGCAGGCGCATTGCATTCATGCTACTGTTTCTCAAAGCCTTTAAAGTGGTCTGTTCAGAATCAGAAATACTTTATTGATCCCCGAGGGGAAACTCTTTGGTTACAGCTGCTCACTATCACGTCAATGCACACTTGAGAATAGAAGGCATAGAAGTTGAGCAGGCTGCAATCTTTCAGCACTGAACGGTCACGCACAATGGAGACAACAGACAGCTGTTGATCACCGACTACTCCAGTGAATCCACTTTAGAGTCGGCAAGACCGGTAGCCCAGGTAGGAGGCATTCCATTAAAGACCAGCAATGTGCCTCCCCTGTTGATGACAGAGCATTGATCCGGCACGAAGTAACGACTGATTTGGAACCCTGCTGGTGGATGAGCGACTGGGCGTGTGTGATGGAGAGAGGTAGAGGGAGGACGAGGCAGAAAGAGAGAGGGGAAGAGAGATGGTATGTGTGATTGAGTGAGCGAGAGCTGCTGTTCCCACCAAATCCATCTTATTGGATTTTAGCTGTGGGCATTCATCACTCTCTACCATTGTGCTACTTGGGGATTGGCTGCAAAACTTTAATAAAAGCTCACCTGCCAACTACACACAAACACACAGTCTGTCGAGAATGCCTTTGTGATTCCAAAATGAGGAATTTTAGTAGAAGCATTAAATTTGTTGTTGATGGTTATATAACAACCGGCAAACAATTGCTTTCAAAAGCCTCCAATTACACACACATATTCAACTCATAAAAAGACAAAAATAAAGACGCTATGTGACACTGAATAGGCCATCACCAGCAGCCAAGTGTGTGGATGTCTGTGAGGAAGTACAGTATGTGTGTGTGTGTGTTCAGGTCCCTGTGCTGTCCAGAGAAAAATCAATTGCCGATGATGCAGCATCCTGAGCGAAGCAGCTCTTTGCTTCTTAACAAGTCTCCTCAGACTCTCAGTGGTCTCTGCTCTGCAGTCACAACAGATGCAACAGGTCAGCGGTGTCTGCGGCACCGCCTTGGGAAAATCCAAACACTGTCACCTTTCCATTAATTGGTCTGATCTGTGATATAATAAGCATCCATCCCATTTTCAGAAAGTCATATACACCCACAGCTTCACCACAATGCTGACCCAGACACTGTGCAAACTAACACAGCTCATTTTTTAAAAATATCAACACAAAATACATGTGAAACAGATTCTAAAAATACCTTTTGCAACTCAAAGAATGAATGTTAACCTTTTTTTTTTATTTTACTTTCTTAGAGGGGGTCTGGTGCGTTATCAGCAGCTCATTTGCTCGGAGCTATGTAGTTTAGAGAATATTATAGATCCAAGACGAAACTGACAGAAGGGCGGGACGCAGAGAAAAAGTCGAAATTTCAAATCTGTCTGCTACTTCACCACCACAGACAGCACCATGGATTTATCAATACACAGCACAGTTAGGCTACTGATATTTCAGAGCCATGGGGCCACAGATTGTAACTTGCACAAACCTCAGTCAGATAAAGGATCAGTGAGTCAGGCAGACTAGACTAACTTATTCAACTAAACAACCCCTTTGCCCCTGCACTCTCTCTGCTACTAGGGGATGGAGAGGGGGGGTTGGCAGTTAACAAGGGGGATACATTCTCCCTTACCCCCCCTGAAATTGCCAACTGACTATTGGATGCATGAAATCCAAATGAAAATCACTTTAAACATTTTTTTTTAAATACTTGTATTTTTCAGTAAAAATTGATAAAAACAGAAATAAGCATGAAATGCACTGTGACTCCAAAAAATAATGAATTGCTAGTTTTATTAATTAATACATTTATTTGAAAGGAACGATACATGTAGGCATTGTTATATTTAAATACAATGCAACCGATGCAATGTTTATAGGACTTCTAGCCATGGCAAATTTGCAGTCCTTGTCCCTGATTAGGCTTTTAAGGACTAAAACACTAATACAGGCATAGAGACTAACAATAAAACAGACTACTACAAGCAGTAATTGAGACAATGACTGAAAACGACAAGTTATATTTTTCATTTATATTAATAAAAGAATTTGTGTGCAGACTGTCATCTCACATTCCATCTTTTTGTGAAGGGTCTTTTTTCCATTTATCTGTCTTCAATTCCTCAGTCCTGCCGTTCTTTCGTTGAGCATAGTTCGGATCTCTCACTCACATATCTTTACGGACACACACACACACACACACACACACACACACAACAGGTCAAGATTTTCATAGATGACATCAGCTTGGACTTCTAAAAATCAAATGAAAATCAAAACTACTTGGCTAGAATTTGGACCACCTTCTTTTATGTTAAAATTTTAAAAGTGACTTTGAATTTGATACTGACATTTAACATAATCTTCATTAATCCTCACAGCGATGGGATGATGTGCTAGCGACAGGATAACAAGTTGTCATACTCGCACATGAGAAACAATCACTGAAGTAAAATAGATTTGTAACATCATCTTGGATCTTGTGGGCCTGTCAGTTTGACACTTTCCGCTGAATTTGACAAGCCCTGTGACACAGACACACATCTTCTTCCTGTTCACATGGCATGAAAATTCATCTCATGTGGGCTAATGACAACTAGACAGCTAAAAATACAAAACGCAGTCAACACACTCTTAGAATCTAATCAGCTAAATTGTACTGGGGGATGGTCTGGGTTTCAGGTGAGCAGTTATAGTATGCCTTTCTTGGCCACACTTATCCTCTTCTTAAAGAAATATTCAACCCAAGTTCTATCTTTTGACTATCAAAATTGTATCAACTGTGGGTTTGAAAGGTGGCTGTAAATAGTTTGTTGTTTGATTCTGAAGGAAGGACAGTGACTTAAATTAATTTATATTACAATGGATTGGTTGGATTGGAAGTTATTTTGCACAAATAGTGAACATTCTTCACAACACGACAGCATAATCCACCTCTCCAGGTCCAGCCGTATGCTCAGTAAGTTCCAAAGACTATCATTTGACAAAATATGGTTAAAAAATGATGGGCTTCAGAGATTCAAGGAAAGCAATAGTGTGATACAGAAGCAGTGTATTTTGCAAACCAGTGACTGGAACATATTGAGAAATATTGGAGAAGTGGATTATGTTGCAGGAGTGATCAGGGAAGTTTATATGGATGTTTGGATACTTTTTTCCATCATCATGCTGACCACAGTTTGAATTCTTGTTTTTGCAAAGAAACGTTTAGCTATAATTCAAGCCTGCGGGCGCGAGTTGTTGCTATTAAATATATATGTGTATATATATGTATATATATATTGCATTGAGTATCACTTTGAGTGGAAACATGCCGTTCAACTTGCGACAATGACTGAGGAAATGTAATAGCATGTAACAGCAAATTACATCATGTGCCTGGTGGAAGCCATGATAGACAACAATCTTCTTCTTTGTTAAAGTTTTTCTCCTCAGTGTGTCTCTCACAGGTGATCATGTTGTTAAGTCCTCGTATCCTGTGTCGCAGAATCGACATCTGTTATGTTTCTACAATAAATTATTAGTTTTTCTGTAATTGGACACCCATCTCTATATTTTAGCAATACTGATTCTGGCATTTTTGCATCTGCAATACACAGGCTATTCAGGACATAATGGGTCCTCTAAGAAAACAAGGCAACATTTGTCTACAATAACAGTGGCTCATGCCCTGCACTGTCCTCAATGGGAAATTCTGCCCCTTGTGCAGAAATGTTGTGGAAGTGATTTTATTTGCATACAGAGCAGGAAAGCAAAATCTGATCACCAGGTGTCAGTGGTGATGGATTCTCAGACACAGTCCATCTAACAATTTGGACACATGTAGCTACACACACAAACAAACACACACACACACAGTAAGAGATGAAATGGTCAGATGTTTATGAGTAACCACAAAGCCATTTCCATTTCACAAACTTCACACTGTTCAGCTTTGGGCTGTCAGACCCTGCTGTTCTCACAAAGACTGAAAGCAAAGGAGGAAGGGGAAGTGTTGGGGAGACGGATTTCAGATTGCAGGAGCACTATAAGCTGTCAGAGAGTACAATGCTTTTAAGAAAAAGCTTCCTTGGTGTATGTGTTTGTTTGAAGCATCCACACTTTGTGGACGAATATGAGCGCTCTGAATGAGCCTTCAACATCTGTGAGAAAGCTCATCAGTGGTTACTGGTCATTAAGTTACCATTTAAAAGATCATTAAATGTAAATTATTTTTATTCTTTTGAGACAGTTACAGGTTAGAATCATACACAGACAGACAAAAAAGGCTGTAGCGGATCATTTGTTCCATTTCTTAAACTTCTCTTTATCTCCCAAATGATGCCAGTGTTTGGTTCCCATATCATAGTGTCTTTTCGAACAGTGATTACAGTCCAGAGAACGAGGGAACATCCTGTCTCAAACAAAAGACAGACGATCAAGCCTGACGCTATTTGCAACACATGCTTTGCAAAACATGCAGCTATAATTAAATCCATTGTGATGTAATTAGAAAAAAAACATCTTGTATCCTGTTTTAATTGCTATGTGGTCTCACAACACAATTTCTCGTTACGGTCTTCTTGATGTATGACCCAGGCATTATGCCAAGAAATCTGGTGATGAAAATAAAAACAAGTCTGATCACTGGTGGCATTGTTTACCGCCCTGATTCACAACATGCCTCCAATGCTATGTTTATAATTCCAAAAGGAAGCCGTCGCCTTCTGAAGGGGCCGTGTTGTGTTGTAATTGTGATACAATCACCCGCAGCAGAAAAAGAAATGCAGTTTCGTTTCTTGATGAAATACACCAACAATCAAATGATTCCTTAATTTTTGTTCATTTTCTCATTAGTTCTGTAAATGAGCAGTTTGATCAAGCTGAGCTGTAAATTGAAGGCTGCAGCGCGGATATCTTCATCAAAGAGTGAGTGTGGATGGTTTTATAATGTGCCAGAATCTAAGCATCCAAGATATCTGGGGAACAACATGAACACAATTCACCAGTTACAACTATCAGTCACCTGTACAAAGAGAACAATTTCTAATTACCAGTCTAACCAATAACTAATTGATACAGCCTGTTTAAGATTTTGTGTTATACACTCAATATTAGCAGAGAGCAGAACTAATAAGACCTTCTCTATCAATCCTGCTCCCTAATGTAGGTGTGGAGGGACACAAACGAACCCAGAGATTGAAAATACAAGGAAATCTCCTCAGCCCCAAACCTCAGAGTAATTAATTCTGTAAAGAAACCTAATTCTACCAAAAAGAGGTCATCCTGTACAAGAACAAGGATTACATGTAATCCCATTTTGATATGTTGAAGAGAATGTATCATTTTAAAGATGGCATAACTAGGTGAGAGGCTGAAATAAAATCCAGATGCCCTTAAGGTTTGTGCGAGAGCGCATAGAAAGTCAACCGAACGACACGTATGGACGAGAAAAAAGCAGGTTTGCTGTACATGCTGTGAAGTGAGATGAAAATGTGTCCATGCAAGTCGAAAATGTAACTTAATGAACAGATGAACCATGTTGGCTATAGGGCTAACATCTGTATATTGGTTGTTTGTGGTGAATAACACTACAAAACCTTGTTGGCCGGCCGGGGTCTTTCTGGAGTTTACATGTTCATCCTGTGGGTTTTCGCTGGGTGCTCCAGTTTCCTCCCACTGTCCAAAGACATGCAGGTTAGATTAAACTGAAGACTCTAAATTGTCTGCAGGGGTGAATGGCTGTCAGATACTGAATCAAGATACAGATCATACGTTAGTGCCAGATGTAAATTGGGTATCTGTCTTTGAGCTAAACTAGACTAAACTAAGATAAAGGCAATCCAAACCTATCTGTGTACTGGACACAAGTAAATTTTGTCCACAACAAAAAAACATGTGCTTACATGTCCATGTATGCAGACAACCAGTGTAGCAAAACTGTGTCCACATCCGATTTGGAATATGTGCAACCATTAAGACGGCAAGTGTATTTCCCAAAATGTCACAGTGTTAATTAAAACGTTTGCATCATAACACATTTCATGATGCAAATAAATTAATTTGAGGTCATTTCAGAGAACATACAGTTATCTTCACAACCACCATGTGGTTCCACATCACAGGCTCGTCAAACGATTGATGGGAAAATAGACATCTTAATCTGATCTGACCTCCTGCTTAATAAGCTGCTTTGATTAAAAATGGAATGAACCATTTCCTAGGTGTCCCTTGAAGAAGTGAAAATGATTCGGCTTAACAATGGAACCCCCACAAGGAACTCACAGGGTCTGATAATAAAAATAAACTCAAAAATAAATAATTCAAGCTCCTCTGTTGCGGCTCACTTCACAAAACATTTTAATGCCAGTGGGCATCAGAGGAGACACCAGAAGAGTAAAAAAACACACTCAAACTTCTGCATGTGTCAACTCATACTGTACTACTGTTTCAAGCGTCCCAGTTCATAGACTGGACACAAATTATCACAGTGATCAAAAACACATTACTGACATCAGCAATGCAGGATACACATCTGGCCTGTTGTTAAGCCAGATGCTTAAGCTGAGACTGGCAGCCATCATTTTTCTATTGTTGTCTGTCAGAGCTCATGGGCATCAATATCTTTCTTTGATCTATGTTTTTTTGCGTCTTACAAACACCTTTGTAATGGAAATGGATAATGAGCTTTCCCAGGGGGGTTAATCAAACCTATTGTTCTCCAAGAATGAAAAGAAGTGAAAAGACGTGAAAGGCAGCTGATTGATTGTGTGGGGAAAAAAGAATTGGTGTCCTTTTCTTTCACGCAATTCCTTGTTTCCTCCATGGTACAAGAAGTGATTTATTTTGACAGCTACCTCATTGAGTTTTATTTTATCCAAATGAAAAGTCTTTGTTGTGAGAGGGGGGAGAAAAAGAGAAACAGACAGACAGAAAACAGAGCATTGAGTGATAAAACAACAATAAAAAGATGGCAAGTTAATGACACAGACATAAACGTGTGAAAGTAGCAACTGAGTAGAGCTGTGAATAAGCTGCTGGCTGAGGGCCACTTGGGCTAGATTTGACCCCACAGCGGAGGATAGTGCACAGTCCAGGTCTATAATTAGAAAACACACAGTGCCACTAATCCTTACTGAATGATTAAGCAGCAAACAGCAAGTTTACAGCCAGGAACCCACAACCGACTGGCTGTGGAGAGTCAAAGTGGTTTTCCCACTGAGTGAAAAATCTGACAGAGGTTAGAGTTAAAGTCTGCTTTGTGGTCAGAGCCAGGTGAGGCTGGTTTAGCCCAAAATAAATCAAGGGTTTCTAATAGGATTTTAGAGACGTTAACACATTAAAGCTGGATTTATACTTGTGCATTAGGGGGTTACAGGCTCCATGTGTAACCATGTGTCAGGGCTACAGTACAGCAGCTACAGGAAGACCACGCGTAGACCAAAAGAACTGATTGATCAGCTTGGACTGCTTGTGTTTTCTTGTCCATATTTCTGAAGCAGTTTTGACAGTAAAAATGAGAGCAAGAGCAAGTTTAAGACAGGCTCAGTAATCATCTTTTCATAAACACTAGACACATTTTGTGGTCTAGCAAAGCAGCCCAGTATCCCTAGGAATTCAGAGTGGTGGGCATGTTGCATGTCAGACTCTGATGCCCAAGACTGGAGTTCCCATCCCATCAGAGACCAGTTAATTCAAGTCAATTGTATTTATATAGCCCAAAATCACAAATACAGCATACAACACCATCTATCCCTAAACTCTTCAAAAAACTCCTTTAACAGGAAAAATAATGGAAGAACCCTCAGGGAGACAGGACAGACATGCAATAAATGTCCGTTAACATACAGTAGGCTTTTAATTTTTATTCGCAGTAATCCTGCAATAATGTCATCCAAGTTAAGTTGCCATCAGCAGATCTTGTAGAAATAATCTTTTGCAGATTTTGTAATTTTGCATAATCTTCAAAAATCAAAGTTCTGTCTGCCCTTATGTTTGAGAGAAGCCATTTTCTACAAACTTTTTCATCATTGCAATCGGCACTCTCTATCAAAGTGAAAAACTAATGTAAATGCAATACATTTGGTTATTAATGATTGCACAACAATCTTCTTTTCAATAACTAGACAAGGTAAAACTTTCCCTAGTGATGCATTGGTGCTATGATCAATGGATGAAATCCTACAGACTGCAGATCAATTTCTATGCTGTATGAGTCTGTGGTGGGACCGCAGTAACACCTGACGCAGGAGCATAATTCCAGCCTGATCTTCTTGTCCTCACAAAGCTTCCCTTATATGCTCTCTCTTCAAAACTAGTTCATTCAAAGTTAACTTTGTAAGTGGATAGACAATGATCATTGCTAGCTTTGCTTCAAAGCCTGAGATGTATCACATTCACATGCCTGCATAGTTCCAGAATAACCAAAAGTAATCAAGGATTTTTGATAGAAGGAAAAAAAAGCAATCATTATCCAAAACACTGCTTCACAGAAGCCAATCATCTTCCTCTCAGCTCCATAAACCTAGAGACTGTTTAGAGACAAGGCAATCTGTTCAGCAGCAGCACTAAGAGGAGGTAAATGTTGTTTGTCATATTTACAAGCACATGTACACAAACCACTCCACACTCTATTGTGGACTAGTTACATAAATAGCTTTACAACATGCCAGGGCCATAAGTGGCTTAAAAAGTACAAATCAACAATAGTTTACATCAACATCGCTTTACACAATCATAAACCATTTACATTCCACACCAAGCTTTGTGGTAAACTCTGAATAGTTTCAGACATTAAGACATTAGTCAGACAGATAAAGAGAAAGTATTTGAGTCCAGATTTATATGTTTTCTCTCATTCAGACAGGCAGCTGCAGCAGCAGCCAGCTCTGGAGTAGCTGCAGAAGACAGCTAATCATTAGCCAGTTAGCCTCCATTATGGCCTGGGATCCAGGCCTGGTGATAAAGACCCAAAGGACTCAGGACTCACAGTTTAATGATCCAAAGATCAGTGCAGGATTTACAGGCTCAGGGTTTCCACAACGGCCCCTGGACAAAAGCCTCCTCCCTTCCTTCATCTGCTTCAGCAGAGGGAACGAGTTCATAAAACCAGGAAACAATGTTGGAAAGTAATTAAATTTCCCACCTATCGTGGAAAGAAAAATAAAATGAAGAAGACATCAATCGCTGAGGTAAAGCTTCCAGTTGATTAGATGATAAATAAGGCAAGGTGTCAAGAACAAACATTTCACACACTAGGAGTTTTACAGTGCCTTCAGCAACCCTCTTATTTAGTTTTCTTTGAAGAGTTTGACATTATAGCTCATGGTGCACTCTGAATTTATGGGTGTTTGGTGGAAACTCGATTCAACCGTTTCAGGCCCAGAGGGTCAACTCTGATCGCTCTATATTGAGTCTGAGCCACCCGCTAATGTTTAAAACGAAGACTGAACTTCCACCAAAGCTCGTAATGGATGCCATCCATAACTGACAGACATTTATAAGTTGCAAGCACTCTGGAACAGCTGAAATCCTTCACACAGACTCAGACAGTGTCTGACCCTTCCTTCTCAGATGATTCATCCAATCATCTCAAATGACCCCTGAAACATTAAAGAACTGACCAGGTCAAACAATGCATCCCCAGTTCTTTCTTCTTCCCTGGACTGTGCACCTGCTCATTGCTTAACATCTTAAAGCAAGACTAGTGTTCTCAATATGTTTCAAAGTAGCCAGCTAATTGAGAAAATTAACCAGCAAGGCAGATGCAGGGGCCTTTGAGAACATTTTCTGACATAAACATCCAGTTTGTTGCTTTTTAACACACTGTTTTATTCTCGACATGTGAGGTCATATTGTTAGGCACACTGTATTGCAGACTGGAAGGTTCTGCTTGACATCAAAAACTTTTAATCAGTTATAAGCAATATATTACTTGGTATTTGATTTTGCCTACAAATAAGTTAATAAATGGAGACCATTATCCAAAGCACTTTACTCATTGACACAACGCAATTTGGGGTTCAGTGTCTTGCCCAAGGACACATCGACAGAGACAGGAGGAAATGGGGATTGAACCGGCATTCTACCCCCTGCGCCACAGCTGCACATAGTTCATATTGTATATGAATATAGAAAATAAAAGGGTCAACTTTAGTCCTTTTAAATTGAGTACAGGTAACTTCTGGTTACACAACATTAATCAAAGTTTATAAGATGTCCTTGTTTAAAGTAATATCACTACATTGTGGTAAAATAAAGAGCGAGATAGTGATAATAACTAGATAACTGGTAAAATAAGATATGAGAGCAGATCAATTTGTATTGTATTGTGATGGATTTTACACATCATAGGGGTGCAACTAAACTAATTGATTATTTTCATTATCAATGAGTGTATTATTTCTTACTCATTTAAAAATATATATATTTATTTTAAATGTAAAAAATGCCATGAGCAAATTTCTCAAGCTGACATCTTGAATCCATATATATTTAATTTATAATGATGTAAAACAGAGAAAAGCAACAAATCTTCATATTTGAGAAGGTGCAACAAGAGTTTGGTATTTTTGCTTTATAGTGACCTAAACGATTGATCAGTTAACAATTGATGTTGATTAATTTTCTGTTGATCGACTAAAGGATTGATTGACTTGTTTCATTGAATTGTTTCAGCACTAAATCATAGGCATAAATCATCGGTGTCCCTCTTCCTGCAGGAGTCCTCAGGTAATATACAGATAAACTATGCACACTTGCACATGATATTCACGAGAGACTGTTCACTGGGTAAGTTGAGACAAAGATCTGACAGCTGCTGTAGTTTACAAGGGGGCCGGACATTTTTAAGTTGAAAGTTGAGGGAAAAACGTCCTAATTTGTAGCAAGCTGATGATTTGTTGCTACACGGCTAATTAGCAATTAGTCCACTGAAAGACTGTATCTAAATCCTGGTATGGGTAATTGGTGAATACATGCAGGTCTGACAGAACTGGCATGGAAACCACGTCCCCCTATCAGATCCAGGAATTCCATGTCTGATCAAACTCTAGATGAAGCCAAGTGATGACATCATCATCTGGCATGTGTTTTAAGATTTTGTCACATGGGCCTTGGCATGAGTGATTTTTACTCATCTCAGGAGACCTTCTCCATCACCATCACCACCGTCACCATCCCCCCGATGTGGTGTGAATGCCTCCTCTGTGAGCCAGGCCAAGGATCTGCCAGCGGCCCCTCTCTTTGTGGGCTGAATGGGCACGGCTCGGCCACGTTTTAAGGCACCCTAATGTACCATGGCTGGACCACAAAGGCAGCGTGGTAATTTGCCAGGGATAATGACGCTCCCTTAATTCGACCCTAGGGGCCAAAAAGAGAAAGCTTTAAAAGAGAATCCCCCATCCAGGGATGAGTTCTCTATCCCCCCCCCCACACATTTTTTTCTAGGTCTCTCTCTCCCTCTCAGTCCACCCCTTCTCTCACTTATTGGCCTGAAATGAGCTTGTTTTCTTCCGGCTTATTGTCATCCTGAACTAAATATCAGCAAACAACAGCGGGGCTGGAGGAGACAACATGCCAACCATGACTGGAGCCCCTGATCTCCTCCAAGAGCAGCCGAGAGAACCAAGACAAACACAGCGGAGCTTCCTCAAAGCAGCCAGAGAGGGAGCACGCTGCTCTGCTCCAATGACACATATTAGGGAAAGACATTTAGGCCACAAATTGAATCGAGCAGAGTAAGTGAGAAGGAGGTGAGTGCTAAGCAAGGGGAGTAAAACAACAGAACGTAAGCAAATGCCAAGGCTGGACTTCAGGGATATCAAATACAGAGAGCAAGAGGGTGAGATTCCTTTAAAGGGATGATAACATTTGATTATCTTGTTTGTGGAGTTTGGGCGCTTTGTATGTTTTCAAACCTGAGACCTAACTAAGTATCCATTTCAAAAGGTCCTTTTTTTATGGACACATTTTACACTCAATTATTTTTCATAGTAAAAGAAAATGTTCGGAACAACAACAGATAACAACACGGCTTCAGGCAATATGTTTGCTCAGTATGCTCATATTCATGTTTATTCACATAATCTCTAATTATGCCTGAAGGAAGATAACGGAATGTGTATGATCTATTAATCTACATAGAGTCTTAATCATGCCATTCCAATGCAAACAAAGCAGAGCTTGATTACTGTGAATACCAGACTGAAGTCATAGATTGAAGACGTCTACAGCATTTAGATGTTCCGCCTTAAACAGTTACCCAAAAACCCGCATTTTTCACAAGGATGTTTGGTTCATAATCATCTGTGGTTTTTTTATAATAATAATAATATAATAATAAAGTTTATTTATAGAGCACAAAGTACAAAGTGCTTCACATAGAGAGAAATAAAATACCACAGTGAATGATAAAATACACAAAAAAATAAACAGACAGCTCAGGTAAAATCAGGATATGCTTTCTGATAAAAATGCGTCTTGAGAAGAGACTGAAAAGAAGACACTGACTCAGACAACCTAATTTCTTTGGGCGAGTTGTTCCAGAGCCTCGGGGCCCTGATGGCAAAAGCTCTGTACCCCTTTGTTTTCATTCTGGACTCAGGAACAGACAGACGATCTCAAACTACTTAAAGTTTCATAAGGGATTAAAAAGTTTAAAATATAGTCTGGAGCCAGGCCATGAAGAGCCTTTAAAGTAATCAATAAGATCTTAAAATCAATCCTAAAACAAACAGGGAGCCAATGTAAAGAGGCTAAAACAGGTGTGATGCGGTCGTACCTCTTGGTCCTGGTTAACAGCCTAGCAGCTGAGTTCTGTACAGTCTGCAGTCGTGTCAAAGTTTTTTGATTAAGACAGGTGAACAGGCTGTTACAATAATCAAGGCGTGAGGAGAAAAAAGCATGTACAACAGTTTCTGCATCACTAAGATTTAAAATAGATCATGTTTTTGAGGTAATAAAAACATGATTGGACAAGCTTAGTGATATGTTGCTCAAAACATAAATTGCTATTTTGCCACTAACAAATATTTCCCATTTCCACTTCATTTTCTGTTAATGGAGGCACTTTTTGAGCTGTGCTTGTCACAAGAGGACCTTGTTTACACAGCTGAATATGTCCTCTTGGAGAAGGAAATAGATGCATGAGGACATTAAATCCAGACAAGAAAATAATCTTAAAATGGTCTGGTTCTTAAAAAAGTTCAGGTATTTTTAAGTAAAATTGTAAAAAAAAAAAAAAAAAGAAAAGAAACAAAAAAAGAAACAAAACTAAAATGATGGGGTGTTCTGGTGAATGGGTTTAAGACGCTGACCATGTGATTGCAACTTCCCTGGTTTGAGTCCGGTTGGTGACCTTTGTTGCATGTCATCACCCTCACTCTCGCCCACGTCTCCTCCCTGTGTACTATATAATAAAGGCTAAAATGCCTGAAACGATTAAAAAAATCAAAAAATAATGAGCCTCAGCTGTAGAGGGATGTAATAATGAGAGTGCTGTCTTACTGTTTTTATAATCTAATTAATAGCAGTCATGCAAATGCAATGACAGTGACTCCAGTCTGTTCTGGTGGAGGTGATGTCACAAGGTGATTGTGCACTCGTGTCACATCTCATCTGAACAATGATTTCATCGTACAGTGTCAGTTAGGCTCAAGGCTGTCTGCACCGGAGTGATTCACTGATTCATATTCATAGAAAGAGAGAGAGAGCGAGAGACACAGAGAGAGAGAGAGAGAGAGAGAGAGAGAGAGAGAGAGAGAGAGAGAGAGAGAGAGAGCACTCGTCCATTACCAGCCTGTATGAAGCCCCTCCACCCGTCCCCCCTCTCTCCTGCTTATCCTCCTCTCTTCCGCCTCCACTGCCATACTCTCACCACTGCTTTTCAAATCACTTCAGAATAAAGGGCTTTCACCAAATAAAGGGCTGCCTTACTTTTACTACAGAGGCCACAGAGATTTTGGGGGGAGGGAAGAAAGACATTTAGAGAAAATGAGAATGAGAGAAAAGGAATAATAGCAATCCCTCGTCTTTGAGATATCCACAAGACCAGAGAGAAGTTTGGTGTTTGCCAACAAAATTAAGCACACAAGAAAAAGCAAACAGAATTGTGAAACAAATACAAAGCAGAAATTCAGGTAAAAGATGCAGAAACTAATCAAAGAAATGCATGAAAGTGGCATGAAAAGCTTTGAATGAAAAAGATGAAAGTGTACTCACCAGCTAAGCATCACTGGGGTGTGGGGAGGGGGCTGAGAGGGCCGGCTGTCCTTTTCAAACTGATTCTGGAAAGAGAGAGAGAGAGAGAGAGAGAGAGAGAGAGAGAGAGAGAGGGGAGGGGTGAGTCTTTCACTAGCTGCTCGCCTCCTTATAAGCAGAGTGCAGAGCCACAAAGAAGTGCTAGTGCTCTCGTAAACAAACCGCCAACTTTTCAATGGAGCAGAGAAGGCGGAGCAGGAATGGCATTTAAACGGAGACTTCACGAGGTTGGGAGCTGGACGAAAAGAGGGACCTGCAAGATGCCTTTACATCAAGTGAAGGCCTAACCGGACAATAACAAACCATCAAGTTCAATACAGTTCAAACTCATTAAACCCTAAACCCCATATAACATTAGAAGCCTTGTATTGCGTAGAAAACACAGCCCAAATATGTTCAACTGTAAATTAACAATATAGATGTAAATGAGGTGAACGGATGCCTAATTGTGTTGAATCAAACACAGATGCTAATATGCAAAGAGCACTTTGGGTTCCAAGCTTTTTGATCTCAATGGCACAGAGCAAATTGGAACAAATAGCCCTGGTTGGTTTCTACGGCAACCTGAAAAAGCAGCTCAGACTTGCCATCCCTCTTGCGGAGTCAACAGCTGTGATATGGCTGCTGTTTCCTTCACTTCCACACAGAGTGGCAAAAATACATAAAAGAGGGATTGATTATTGTCATCTGATTGCTCAAGTAAGACTGATCACTTCTGCATAGAAGTAGAGTATAATCAACTGTGCATTCATATGGTATGCTGCTATTCATTAGTGTGAATGCAGAACTTGACAAACATGTACTCAGCAGATGCCTCTGACAGTATTTAGGGGTGCAATTAATTTCATTATCGATTAATGCTGAGTCAAGATTTTTTTTTATTAGTCTATAAAATGAAGAAAATATTGAAAAATGTCCATCAGGAGTTCCCAGAATCCAAGGAGGCATCTTCAAATTTTTTGTTTTGTCCGAGTCCAAAAATGAATTCACATCAATTTACAATGATATAAATATATAGATAATATATAGCAGCCAATTCTCACACTTAAGAAGCTGGAACCAGAGAATACTTCATAAATGACGACTGAACGATTATCGAAATTGTTGTCAATTAATAAAAATCCAGGACAAAGTTCTTCCACCAGAATCTCAGGCGTAATGCTGAGACTCTCAACAGTCTCAAAGACAGGTAGACAAATGCAGTAAAGGGGATTTTCTATGGAGCTAAGCTGAGAATTTAGGGCTGAGCAGCAGGAAGTGTCCGCTCAAACAAAAAAACTCCCCATAATCTCCAGTGTCAGTGTGGGATCAGTCTTTATTCACTGCAACAAGTGAGGAGGAAGAATTCTCATAAACTGCTTAGTCTGTGACCTATAGTCTTACTCTCTTTCAGACACACACACACACACACACACACACACACACATACACACACACACACACCCCAACCTCCTGCAGTGATGCCTCTACACCAGACAGACAGACAAACAAAGTCTGGGACTACTCAACCCTGCTCAAATTCAGTAAAACTTTATTGACCAGATAACTGACAGGCATGTGACATTCACCGTGATGCAAATCACACTGCAGAGTTGTGGTTTGATAAACAACACACAGATAACAAGTTGATAACAACAGATAAACATCAGAGCCAATGCCTGGGCCCCATTCTTCATACGTGGGGTACCAAGTTATCCAGATTAGAATGTTGATGATTTGACGTGCGTCTGGATTTTTTGGTTCTTCAAAGCTAATTTAAAATGAATCTGGAACTGTTGTCAGAGCAACTAGTCCTTAAACCCAAACCTGAAAAAGTGCAGGCTTATTGACAGCTAGCTGGGTCATGACCAAAACGTTTTAGGGTGAACCCCATACATGAACTAATATTCAAATACAAATGCCTCACCTTCTTAGCTTTGTAACAAAAGAGTGTTGATATAATTATGAGTTTAGATGAGAACATGCAGGTTATTGAGAAATCACTATGAGCTGTTGGTGTAATCATCAGAATTTAATTTTCATAATGAAGTCACCTATACTTATACATGATAAAATATGCAACAAAACAAAAAAAAAAGGTTGTTCACCAAAAAAAGAACAAAATCAAATTTAGTTTGAGATACTGTGAGGAAAAGACAAACTCAACTCAAAGATTCTGACTGTTAAAAGACCAGCGGAGCCAAAACATATGATCATATAGACTAAATAGGTCTGGTGCTCACTGATGGCTGGTTCCATGGTTGGAGAAGACAACTGAGCAAATCAGAGCTTTGTCGGCAGGATTAAGAATACAGATGTCATCTTCCTTTGCCAGAGCCAGAAAAATAGCGACAGAAAATCACCATATTTGTTCCTCCGTTTTGACTGATAATTATATTGACATTCAGGTTAGGGCAAAATAACAACCTCTCCCAAACTGAAAACAGCTAATATAAACACTACGTCAGACTTCATTATAAAGTGAAAACAAAATGGCAATTCAGCCTGATAATCAGGCCAACAGCCTACAATACACTCCGAAATTTATTATAGTTCATCATCTGGGGATCATGAATATCTGAACCAAATTTCATGGCAATCCATCCAATAGTTGTTGAGACATTTAACTCAGAACCACAAATGTGAACCTCATGGTGGCGCTAGAGAAAAAGTCAGAGGATCCCCAAAGTAATTAGGATCCATCATTTGGGGACCATGAATGTCTATCAAATTTCATGGCAATCCATCCAACAGTTGTTGAGATATTTAAATCTAGACTGACCCACCAACCAACTACCCGACATTGCCATCCCTATAGCCATGTCACAGTTTGACTTGTCATAGCAGAAAAAGGTCTAATTGATAACATTAATAACGACTGCATTCCATTTAGGTGAGCTAGTTCCAGGATCTTAGTATTGGGCATGCTGGCTCACCACTATGTCTTACTGAGACACTTAATGGAACTCATTGATAAAGAAATGTATCACAAGGTGATTATTTAGAAAGATAATCAGGGTATTATTTTGACAGATATTGCGATATGAGTCATGATTTAAGTGGGAATGGTAATTTTTGCATTCCATTTTCACAGAAAGAAATATAAAAATGATGATGTGATTTTTGCTGGGGCCTTCACCAAATAAGCATGTTCCCTTATGTCTGGAGAATGTGATTTGTAGGCCGGGGCATCTCTGTACTAGCATGACAATGCCTCATTTATAATGGTTACACATTTTACTTTTATCAAACATTGCAGCTCCTGCAATTTGTATACTGCACTTGGCCATATTGCGATTTTGATAATATTTCGATTAACTGTTCAGCTCTAGTAATCATCATAACTAGTCTGAATCTAGATCGAAAGGCAAGAGACATCCCCTGACACCCTAGTAGAATATTTATCATAATATAATAATAGTAGAGCTGAAACAATTTCAAGATGGCCAAATGAACATTTTGAGCTTATGCATTTTAGTATCTCAGTCATCTGGTGCTTTATTCATTTTTTAGATTGTCTAATTATTTCTCTAATCCGCTCCCTTAAGACAGTGAATTCACACACACACACACACACACACACACACACACACACACACTGGAGACAGATAGATACATATAGCAGCAATTAGAATAGCTACTTTCTGTCTCTCCACTTTTCTAATCTTGAATTAGTGATTGAAAGTCATCTGCCTGTTTGGTGGTCGTACTGTATGTGTGTGTGTGTGTGTGTGTGTGTGTGTGTGTGCGTTCTGTAGGTGTGCGGTGAACTTGAGATGCTCTATAACCAGCAGTCCTTCTGATAACAGTATGAGGCCGACAAAGCAGTCAGGAGGTTGAGCTCACACTCTTGTGCTCCAATCTGGAACTTTCTTTTGGTCTGTCGAAACTTTTTCAGCTCGCCGCAGTGCATCTCCCCCATTTCTGTCCATAAGAAGTGGTTATCAACGGTCGCCAGCGGATCCAGCTGTGAAAATCAAATTCTCCTAATTAAGCTCCAGTTACTGGTAACTGAATCAGACAGTTTAATGAAGACTTAGCGGGAAGTAGGTGAAGAGGCGAGTTATGAAACAGCAGGAGTTCACAACTTGACAACTAAGGGAGTTTATCTCACACACGCACACACACACACACACACACAGGAATACACACACCCACATTCACACAGTATACTTGTGTAGTTTGACATTCTTCCTTCAGGGCAGTAAAAGAAATATGTCTAATTAGGAGCAAATTACTGCCTGCAGCTTTCCAGTTTACATCAGACTATAGCAGCGTGCTGTTGATAAACAAACATTTTCCTGCAGCCACCCAAAGTCTAACAAACCAGATCCTAGTTTTTACTGAACAAGGACACACTGCATGATATAAACTGAGACAGCAACACTCCAAAAAATCTCTCACTACTCTGTAGACTCATAGAAATTTCTAATTTTGTCAATGTGGTCTCTTCTGATGTTACCCTCAATAAGGGTAATTGTCACTGAACTCAATTTTCTTCCCAATCATCAACGACAATATTGGCATAGCTCTGTGTGGCTGGAGTTCAAATGGCTGTGCCTAATGTTTGAATCTAAAATTTGAAAATAAAAATGTGATGAGATTGAAATATACTTAGCATTTCAAACGTTATTATTTAGGTCTAAAATTCATCAAAACATCAAACTTCCACCGTGCAGTGAGTAACGGAGAGGAAAAGCACACAGGGCTTCTCTCTGCTCAGCTGTGCTGCTTGTCTGCCCACTCACCTTCAGCAGAGTAAACAATGAGTCTGCCAGATAAGCCATGTAATAACACGGTTTCTAAATTACCTCAGGCACTATTTGTGTATTATGTGCTGTCACGTTTTTGCATAATGGCCAACACGCATATCAATAGGTTGGTAAAGCCTAATTAAGCCAACATGGCTGAAACTATTTCCCCTCCAATACTGTATATGGATCCAGTTGTACTTACAGTTAGTGCCATAAAATGTAAAACCTCTGTAGATATTTCAGTCAGAATGTGGCGGAAAACTTTTGAATCAGTAAATTCCCAGGGTCCAATTACAAATCAAGAAATTAGCAAATGAGACACCATCCATTTTGAAAGCTTGTCTGCAGCGTTCTATAAGAAACTCTTCATAGAACAAGTCAAACAATATATGCAGAGAAGAGATAGGCCATTATCCAGTACTGATCAGAATACAGAAAAGGGCAATCACATTCTGTCAACAAATCTGAAAAACAATGACCTCCACTTAAAGCAACTACAAGGAGTTTTTAACTGGTTATGAAACAGTCTCAGTTTAGTACTGATGTCTCTATATGACCTACATAAGCAAACAAGACCATCAGTGATACGAATGGCTAATTCTATATAGGTATTTTAAATGCCTGTCTCAGAGTCCGATTCCCCGCGAAATCAGACAAATGAGGAGAAAAAGAACAGAATTGACCAAAGAACAAAACATGAGTCAACACTGGTCGGTCATTCAACAGATGGGTATAATTATGGGATTTGAAAGGATTCAAAACCGATCCTGAATTGGCCCTCTTCCTCCTGGACAGGTATGTAATATGTCTATTTTATTTGGCTGTGTACTGTCCATGGAGGTATCAGTCACGGTGGACATTACTGTAATACAACTGGCTTATAACATAACATTATATGTTGGCCTTGCTACCGAGCTATATCTTGCTGTTGGCTCATTATTATGAAAACATAACATTACTAGGGAATCTTTATAACTTTAGCTTTCTCAACAAAATTACTATTACCGAGCAACCGAATCTGTTAGTTGTAGGCTTACATGTAACCTAGATGTACGAACAGTACTAAAACAAAAGGGACAAAATCCACAGTGCTCTTTCCCTGGAAAATGTATTCCAAAGTTTATCTGAGGCTAATACGAGGCTTCAGCAGTCTGAGTTAACTAAATCAAGTTACTGTCTTTAGTGTGAAACCATCCCTTTAGGAAGGGATCGCTTAATGACCAGTATGAACAGGAGGAAAGATTACAGCAAACAAAACATGGTTCAATGGTCATATGGTCACCTGACTATTGTTTTTAAGACAGACTTGAAACATCTGAAAACCTATACTTTAACTGTTTCAACTGTGTTTCTGAGAAACCATGTTTTTTTTCCATCAGTTGGATATGGTCAATGGTTCTAAATGCTACAATACTTATGAGCCTCAGCTGATGTTGCTCTGAAGAAACCAGTGAGAAACACGAATCAGAACTGTAGCAAATTCCCAATGCTTTGTTGTTTCCAACAAAACGCTGCATCATAGCTGATTAATTTATCTCACAGACCCAGAATCTTAAAGCATATCTGTAACTGGATGTTTCTTACAAAAATGCTCCTTGTGTGTCATAGGTGACTTTTCTTTGTTCACAAGCTTGCAGCTTTGACTTTTTAATCAAAAACCAGATATTCTATTATGCCATTCATCGTCTTTTGTACTAATGATTCAACACATTCATGCCCATCCAAGCCTTGGAAGTGCTCTGTCACCTCTATGCTAATGCATAAAATGAATGGAACTTTTTGGAATCCAGGACACTTTTCTTGACACATTGTTTACACCCTAATCTAATAAAATAAGTCAGGTCAAGTCATGTCAATTTCATGTATATAGCACTGAATCACTGGTTTGTCTCTGAGGGCTATACAATCTGAGCTCTACCGTTAGACCCTCGATTCAGATGAGGAAAAGCATCACCAAATGTAAACCAGGGAGGCAAAAGGAAAATGTGTGAGTTTTACTATGCTAATTGAACACAATAAATCAAATGGACCTGAAAGACAGAGAGAGACAGTGGCAATTACACATCCAAGAGGCTGGTGGCTATTGTTGACAGACAAGTCGCCGTGGTCACATGGGAGCACACACACATACATATAAATATATGCTGCTTCCCAAAGGGTCGACTCTTACAGACGAGGCGGTTTAACTTGCACAACCTGAAACCATGGCATCACGTTCACAAGCAAAGTAGTCCATTACCCTTGTTTTTCTGCTCTGTCCTCCTACGTCTCTACAGCGGCCGGGTTTCCAGCCCAGTTTCATATGTCCTTGGCTTTCCATCATAGCACTTGACATCTGTTTATATACGGCGTGACCTCTGACCCCGCACTCCCCGTTCTCAGAGACAACCTCTCCAGGTTAGTGGAGAGGTCACTTGTGTTATTGCGAGAGTGGTGACAAATGGCTAACAAACAAGAACAGTGTGTAAAAGACCACAGAGGGAATAAAAGCATCATTAATGTGTCCATGCACTCACACATCCACACCTCAATGTATATACTGTAAATGTTACGTGTGTTCCTGTACTTATGAAAAGCAATTTCAGACCTTGTGTCATGTGTATGTGTTTCTATCTGATTGCTCACTAAGCTCAAGTGAGTCTGTCGTAATTAAGTGGCACCTCCATTAAAGAAGCCTGGGGCTCCTAATACATCAGTGTTAGCTTTAACGCTACAAACTGCACGGCTGACCAACTGGCTTAGAGAAATGATGGAGAGCTAACTATGCTATTTAAATGCATCAATCCTCAGAGACGTGACTTCACCTTGTACAGACTGAACTCTACCAGGGCTGGGTGAAACACTGAATGTTAATGATGTAATTTATTCACAATAGTTGGTGTTGTTGGTGATATAAAAGAAGGCAAAACACATAGCCTACTGCAGCCCTAACAGGATTTACTTTATTTTCTTTCTATAATACTGGATTTGAACAGTTTTCATAAAATTCAATTTAGATTAATTTAAAATTCAGTTATAGGAAACAATGCAACAAAGAACTGAAGTAAGCGGTGCAATCCTGCTGTGTGTCTGCGTGAGCATCTTGTGTGAGTGATAGTCTTTCCAAAAGAGTCTTCATGCGGTCCTGGCTGGGGTTTGTTGATTAGTCTGCTACTGGAGTAAATGTGGTTACACTACTGGGTGTTTGTATGTGTTTGTAATGGAACATTTTACAGTATATATGTGTGTATCTATGAGTGCTTTAGGTGTGCACTTCTTTCCACTTCTGTTTCTGCGTCCCTGAGTGCTTGTTTGTGGGAAAGGCTGCTCACATGCATGTGCCTGTAAGTGAACTTGGCCGTTCAAAGTACAGTTTGTTGTGTTGGTACAGAGTGAAGTGCCCAGCGTAGGGATTGAATTGTCTGCAGGCAGCCAGCAGCGACCTCAGCTTCATACCACAATTATACTTATCGAGCTGAATATTGATCCACACATCCCAATTGTGCAGCAGCCAAATGGCTGCACCAGTCTTGCCAAGCTGGCAGAACAAGACCTGGATCCATTTTACAGCACTTGACACAAATATGAAAAACATGTGATACACTGTTGTGTTCAAGTGATGGATCCTATCGTGAGGCTGCTGAAGTGTGACGCACATTAAATTCATCACATTTGGTTCAAACACTAAAATCATCAGGTTCTTTTTGTGTTGCAATAATTGGTGTAGCTTATTATGTTTCTGTGTGCTTTAACCCTAATTAAAAAAGCAAACATGATGTGACTCTTGAGTGTGTGGTTTGAATGAGTGACTGCATTTATATTCACATTCTGCTTTACACTCAAACAGCATCTTTAGCACAAATTTACATAATGGTACAGTCAGGCCTTGGTTATGAACTGTAGAAGAATGAAAAACAAACGAGAACTGAACATCAACACAATAGGAGCCTTCAAAATGTTTAAGAGTCTAATCCTCACAATTGCTGGAGGAAAATTAATCCTTCTTTTGCATTTCTTTTCTTGATTAAACATGAACAACACAAACACCACACAAGTCACACAGGAACATGAGGGTTGGGTTCAGATAGCCAGTTCCATTTTGGAACTAAAATATTCAAATTTGTTAAGCTCTGAGTCTGACTCAAACCTCTTATCAAATCTTTTACCTTTACTATATTTTTAGTAGCACACTGCAATGTATAACTAAAGCTAATGTTATCTATTTGACAAAGCTTCACAGTTATCTGAAGAAATTTAAGTTTTAGTTCTTGAATATTAACTTATTTATAACGTTTGTTACAAAAAATTCTTAAAAACTAAACCTAGGTTTGGGTTGCAATAGTCAGTTTCGTTTTAGATCCAGCTCCCTGTTGGCAAAATACCTGCATTTTGTCAAGCACTGATGCTAACAAATCTCAAATCTCTTCTCGTTCTTTTTTTACTAGCAATGATCATTTTACATTCATTAAGGTAACCTTTTTTATTTTGGCGCTGACTGTCAAGATCTCCAGCATTTGGAACAAGCAGTACATTTCATGAAAAATAAGGTGTGTAAATTAAGTGGGCTACAGCTATTATTTTAATATGTCAGTTACATATTTAATCAACATTTAATTTCATGTCTTCTGCTGTGCCGGATTTAAAAGTCAGATTTAATAACAATTCGATACTGGATACAGATTTCATAAAATGCTGTTGAACCACAACCCTTAGATCACAGTAGTCAAATCAATTAACCAGGTCAATACACATACTGTAGATGCACAGTATTCATACAAGAGTCGGAGTTGGCTGATCCACAGTGTACATCATGTGCTCCCCATCTCTAATCCTGAAAGTTGAACCTTCCTAACGAAGCTTTGTGAGAATATCCCCAATAGCGCACACTCAAACCCTCTGTCCCTCATTATCCCAAATAGGCTACTTGATCTCGGTTTCCCTCTCAATTTTCTTATACCTCACATCAAAACTCTGACAGTAGCTGCATCATTAAAACATGCACAGTGATACGATCCAGCTAAATCCCCTGACTTTGTGGGTGGAGAGCAGCTGCACTCAAAAACACAAAAAGACAGAACTGATTCTTTCATGCAGTCCTGAAGTGGTTACTTCTCTCTTAGGAGGGCAAACCAAATGTGGCATTGAAAGGGGAGGAAAACCATTTGCACCTGCCCTTCACATGCATATTTTCTCCAGCAGACACTGGGCTCTGGGGCGTAGGGCCCTGTGGATAAGGAATGGAAGGACTAGGGCAAGGAATTATTTATTAAGCCGAAGTACACCAGCTTCCAGAGGGAGGAAGAGAAAGGATAACTCTCCGTCTTTTCCCTGTTGGTCAGACGCCATCAAGGGAAGAAGTGAGCTGAGTTGAGCAAAGCAGCAGTAAGTATCACCACGACAGGAAATAAAGAGAGTGGGCGATGAGGAGAAGGAAACAAGAGGGACAAGAGGGGATTGCAGCACCACGCAAATCCAGAGAAAAACACATCTTCGGGGAGAGCTTGCCTACAGAAGTCTTACACAGAACTAAAACTAAATTCAGTTTCCTCGGCTGTATGCAGCTGCACCAAAGCAAATTCAAACAGAGATGGGAATCAGCTGTATTATGGTAAGCAGTAGCCTTTTCAGCTGCCGAAGCTGCGCAACTCATATGCTTTTATACCCTCCACTATGTAAATTACGAGTAGAAAATTGAGTGAAATGTTCCTATCAGCCTAATGTATTATGTGCATTAAGCTAACACAGCTTTCAGTCTGCTAAAACACAGCCCCAACTCCGAATGTGAGAAATTAAATCTCCCCATATGGACACGTATAGCGAATTTGAATTAACCCTGACAGGGATGAACCAAACATGAGGTGGTCTGAGCTTTTAACCCCTGATGTCTTTGGACTTTAATGATCCCCCGAAAATCTACACTACATGCTCAAAAGTATGCGGACAAGCGAACATTACACCAATATGTGATGGTTGAACATTTAATTCCAAACCATGGCCATTAATCTGCTGCTATAACAGCCTCGACACTTTCTTTCAGGTTTCAGGCTTTCCACCAGATTTCTGAACCTAGCTGCAGGGATGTGCTCCCATTCAGCCACAAGAGCATTAGTGAGGTCCAACACTGATGTGGGGTGATAAGCCTGACTCACAGTCAGTGTTCCAGTTCTTCCCAAGGGTGTTGGATGGTTTTGAGGTCAGAGCTCTGTGTAGGCCTGAATGTGTGTTTTGGGGCTTTGAAACTGCCACAAAGTTGGAAGCGCACACTATTGTCTATAATATCACTGTATGCTGTAGCAATCAGATTTCCTTTTATTGGATCTAAGAGGCCTACACCAAACCAGCCCCACCCAAAGGTACACTTCAAAGACTTAGACAACATAGCCATAGCTCAAGCACTAATGGTTACCTCAACTAAACCCTGCATACACACGTTAAACCTGACAACAACAAAAAAAACTCCCTACCTTATTGTCTACTAAACCTACACACAATCAGTCTGGGGCTCATTTCATTTTGAAGTCGACAGCCAGGAAAGTGAGGGATGGCTGTGGACTGATAGAAAAGAGCTGCAAGTGATTCATCTTCCTGAGCCGGGCTTGGTCAGGTGGACACAGAAGTGCAGGCCATGTCTGGTTTTAATCAATGGAAATTCCACCTGGAGCAAAGGCTGAAAGAGCCAAAAAATTGAGAGAGAGAGAGAGAGAGAGAGAGAGAGAGAGAGAGAGAGAGAGAGAGAGAGAGAGAGAGAGAGAGAGAGAGAGAGACAGAGAGAGACAGAGAGAGACAGAGAGAGAGAGAGACTCAGTGAAAAGCAGACAATTTGTAAAAGAGAGACATCAAGTGAGGAATGAAAAAAGTGCCACAAGAGAGCCCCAAAATGAGAGATGTCAGGAATTAAAAAGTAGCTTCTGATCATAAGGATGATACACAGTAAATAGGAGAGAATAAAAGACAGAGATAAATGATGAAAGTGTCACAAGAAGAGAGGCAGGAGACAGCAAGAATTAGACCATTTAACATACCAGGGCTATGAATCAAGCTCCCAATCCATCTTTTAAAGTGCAGGAATGAAACCCCCATTTATCATTGTGGTGTGAGGATATAACTAAAGAAAAGAAAGTGGCAGGTTACAATGCCCCTGTCTTTTATCGAACTCCTCTCCTGGGACAACAGCAAAGAGTTCCTGACTTTCTGAAAGGCAGCAGGAAGATAGAGAGAGCGTTTGATTAAGTAATTTGGTGTTTACTGCCACAGACTCATCCGTCACACGCGCCGTTTGCTTAACACACTTCGAAATGGAAGTAGTTAGCAATTAAGATTGAATTGCAGAACGGAGAGACAGGTTCAAATTATATGTGACGCAGTAAAGAAGGCTATTAATTTGGGTTCAAAGAGAGCATGGCCTGAGGGGGGAAATAAAAGGAAGCACTAAAGCGTGTTACACTGTCTGAATGTGTGCACGGGTATCAGTGTGCATTCTCAATCTGAAACTCTGCTTCCAACTGATTTCCAACTCACCCAGGAGAAATGTTCGAACCAACACAACATAATTAGCTTACTTCTGACAACACCTTAAATAAACTTAAGGTGCCCTCTGCAGAACCTACACAAGTCAACACGAGGCAGTTTGCGTGTGATACATAAATTAATTCATAATCAGCCAAGTGAAGAAAGACTTCCTTTCCTCTCATAATCAAAAGTTGTGATTCAAGCTTCCGACTTCTATCAGCCTCTCAAAGCAGCACATCAAAGCTTACTGGAATTCAGTCTAGCATGAATGAGACCTCTCCAATGTTGCTTTCAACCTTAACAACACCTTTATCAATTTCTGCTTCATTTCACTCCACAGCATCCAGGAGCCCACTAAAATACTATTCTGGGATCTTGAGGACATAAGGTATAAACTCAGCTACTTAACACATTAAACCACCTGAAAACTTCAATTTAAATCTAGAAATAAACATGTGTTATTAACCATTAATAATCTAACACCCAAAAGCTCTTTGTTGGGACTTTGTGAGTGTGGTTTTATCAGATTTGACAACCCAACAACTCTCATCAGATTCTGATTCTCGTATTGTTCTGATAGAAATACCTGATATCACCTTTTTCCAACTGAGCCCCGCCACTTCAAACCAGTGAGAAGAGCACATAAAAAAATATATCTCTCAAAATTCAACTAATATGGCTCTACCTTTGGCAGCTGAGTGTTCATGAATTTCTCATCGCTTAAACTGTATTCACTGGGGAAGACCGTGCGATGCGGTTAGAAGCTCCGAAAAATGCTAGAAAGTGGATCTTGAGGTAAGAATTTTTAGTTAAACTACTGATTCCAAGGTCAAGAATGAACTTTTTTTATTGAAAGCAATAGGGGTGGGTATCTTTTAAATTTCTTCAATTGTGCCAGTACAATACCTGGGTTTCAGTACTGATACCAAAGTGATACTTCTTCTTGATTCTTTAACCCAAAGAAGTCAAAATTCTCAAATGTTACATGTTGTCTAAACACGTAAGCAGCTTTGTAAGAACTTTAAATAAAAAACATTATTCATCAAAATTCATACATCAGAATTTTAATGTAAATTTATCTGTAATCTGATCAATGAGCAAGTAAAAAAGATTACAAATCTGACTAGTCATTTGATGCCAGCTTTCAGTACTAAATCAAAGGGTCTACGGATAGAGGGTGTCGTATGTTGTACAGCTAGTAAGACCCTCTGAGGCAAATTTGTGATTTAAGCCAATATCAATAAAACTGACTTGACTTAACGTGATACCCGGCTCTAGTAAGAAGCTGATAAAGAAAATACATTTTCGGGGCCTTTAAATGAAGAAATTAGATAGAATTAAGTGCCATTTCAGTAAGTAACTAAGCCACAAACAAGAGTGGAGGCAGGATGATGTGCTCTTAATCTTGATAGATGCACCACAATGAATGCACTGTTGTGAATCTATAGGAAAAACAGTAAGTCTGAAATGAGTTTGACTTAGTCAGCGAGAGAGCCCATAGAAAAGCAGCAATTTATTGAGAATGTGGTTGTTCAAACATAAAAACTCAAACAAGGTACACTAAGGGTTCACAGCCAAAGCATCCATGACAAAAGATGAGCTCCAGAGTGCATATTTTGCATCAGTCCACTCAATGGTGCTTACAGATACGTCTGATTGAGTGGAAAGTGATGCTTTTATCGTCAGCCAAAAAAATTCCCTTTTCGCTCTTGTCAGTTTTGCACTTCTTTGATTCTTTTCTCATAGCCTTGGCTTCACAGTAGGCTTTGAAATCGTCCACCTGTGGTGCATATGACTCTGGCACAGATGAGAGAAAAGACAAAACAGAGAAGTGGCATTGGAGGAAGAGGAGAATGGCTTGAGGTGGCTTTAGCCTTTTAGTCTTCGTCACATTTCTGTGCCAGCCAGCTGTCTGGGTGTCCCTGGAGGCCAGAGCCTCCACACTAGATCACAGGGAATATCAGAAACACACAAACACACACATATATACAGTAGCACAGAGTCCTCTGTCCTCAGTATCAAATGGCTGTTGTCAGCAGAGGCAGGGCCACTATGCTGGATTCAGGCCAGGTCATTTCATTTCAGAGTATTTCATAGCAGCGAGGTCATTCTGCTGAATCAGAGAGCTTAGCAGCCTCAGTCATCACAAAGTCACCATTATGGTTTTTAATACTGATCTAAAACTGCACTGCTTACATATTATGGAACCATATCAACTCTGAGTTGCTTGTTTCGACTATATGCAATACAGGAAGATATTTTTATTATAATTCCAAATTAGCTTTTGTACCACTAGCTTTTTTATAAAATGTAATCTGTCACGATGGTCTAAAATTTTAACCACTAAGTCAGTGCATTCAAGGTATGTTTAACCACCGGTAGCCATAGCAATTACTATATACTTTCATGCTACACTATTAATGAACTCTTTGGTGAAACCTACTGTGAGTTAAGGTAACTACAAACAAACTCTAAAATAGCTGGTAATTTAAACACAGTATAATGTGGAGTTCCTCTGCAATACTTGACCTCCTCCACGTTGTCTATTTTATTCTTATGTCAAGATACCTTGTCGTGCGTTATTGCTTACATAAACAAGCTTGAAGACCAAATGCTAAGGAGTGGGACCTAAATTGAAAACTTAAAATGGACTTTGGAACTAAACATCAATTTAACATATATATTGTGTCAAATATCAAAATATCAGACTCCTTAAATAGGTGACGCACACAAAGAATACACTTATACACACACACCAAACCATGACTAGAGAAATATAAGGTCAGTGTTCCTGACATAATCATCAGAGCCCTTCTGACTAGTGCTGGCACTGATTTTCATGGTACCACAATTAAGATGCAAAAGAAATAATTAATATTCTAAAATTATGACAACAATTATGAAATGACAAAAACAAAAAAGCAACTAACCAACTTGATAGAGACTTGTTAGCTCTATAAATGAAATAATTACACATTTTGCTCCTGAAACCTATTCTATTTGGAAATGTTTTTATTTTAACAGCTGGATTGTTCAGCACATTCACTGAAAATCTCCTAAAACCACTGACACCATACATGACTGTATGAGTTCATAGAAGGAGGGAGTTTCTGTGTAAACAAAATACTCAAGTACAATAGCTGTTATATTGTGTTGGCAACACGTGCAGAACAGAGCTAGCTCATGGAAATTACAAGACAAAACAAAAAGTTAAAACTTCAATCTCTTTCAGATCTTACAGAACGCCTTGATTCCAAATGCATTACCTGTTGAAGATTATAAAAATCATTTTTAGTGTTGTGATGAAACTAATCCAAGGCACACAACTCATGAAAGAACAATGAATTGAAGACACACCAGGAGCTATCTGCTCACATAAATCTCTCAAAGAAATATGCAGCCACTAGAAAACACTCATTTACATCACCCGCAGGTTACCTTTTTGATACAAAAACAAATCTCAACACGGAAGGAAGACAATCAGAGAGACGAGAGAAAGAGAGGGACAGAGAGAGAGAGGACACCTGAAGTTAAACACAGTCTAACCACCACAAATTGGCTGTCCCCGGCCAACAGCCCTGTGTTTTATGTCTTGTTTATCCCTCTCACCGCAGAATACAAGTGGCCCTCTGTCATTTGTGCCGCCTTAATGAATAGAAGCACATCTTCAGCAAAGTCAGAGACGCGCGGCCACGGCTGCCATCACTGCAGGTTTGTAAATCGCCAAGGGTGTCTGGGCGTCATGCCAGCAGGGGCATGCTGTCGAAGCAGCAAGGGGCATCGAGGGTGGCTGGGGCGGGTTACTGTGGGATATGCAGGATAGTCAGAAGGGTTTGTGAGTACAGAACTGAAGCTAAGCTATAAGAAAAACAAGTTCCTACTACTACTGAATGTGTTGACTGAAATTCTCTGCAATTCCACACACTTGTTCACATACAGAACTATTGTTGTACTTCTGATCTCGGGCTGTTTTATTGTGGTTTGGCTATAGGTCCCTTAGTCCCAAATAAGGGAAATGTTAGTGCCTCTGAATACAATGATATTTTATACAATAATATGCTTCCAAGTTTGTGGCAACAGTTTGGGGAACCCCCTTTCCTTTTTCAACATGACAATGCTCCTGTGTACAAAGCCAGATCCATAAAGAAATGGTCAGAGCCCTGACCTCAACCCCATCCAACACCTGGAATGCTGACTATGAGCCAGGCCTTATTGCCCAACATCAGTGTTAGACCTCACTCGTGCTCTTGTGGCCGAATGGGAGCAGATCCCTTCAGCCAGTTTCCAAACTAAAGTGTTCCCAGAAAAGTGGAGGCTGTGACAGCAACAGATTAATGTCAACGGTTTTGGAATGAGATGTTCAACAATAACATACAAGTGTAATATTCAAGTGTTCACATACCTTTGTAATGTATATTTTTTTTAAACATTAATAAACTTAAATATTTTCTTCAAGTACATAATTAGGAGAATTGTCAAACCTAAACAAAATAATACCAACAAAAATTGACATGCAAACCAAGTAAATACAACATTTTTGATATGTTCAAGCAACTCAACTGCAGCTTTGCTACTTTCTGATTAATATACAACACAGGAGAGCACAGGGCCAAGGGCCCCTCCACACATAAACTGAGACATCTGCATGTAATAACAGCCTTTGAATTGTGCCAGCCTGCTGTCTGAGTCTCTGACCTTCAGTCAAAGTCTTTAGCCTCCAAAACTTTCAGTACCCATGTCTGCAACGTGAAAGTTGCTGAACAGTGTTAGAGAGCTGTGAGAAGAGTATTTCTCTCCTGTTGTCTTCTCACTGCTGCCCCAGGGCGTCATAATTCACTGGAGCCAAAATGAGAAGCGAAACTAAGAGCGCCGCAGAAAATGAGAGAGCAGCATGTGTCTAAATAACACACACACCTGCCTGTCCCCCTGTGGTAATTGCTAGTGCTGTTGCAATGACGTGACGTAAGTATACATCTATCTACCTTCATCATACACCCATTCATCCGGCCAGGTGTTTATGAACGGACCAAACCACTGCAGGTAAATAAAGCCAAGTGGGTTAGATGTAAATTGGTCAGATTTCTGGACACTGAATCAGTTACAGAGTAAGAGACTGCAAGGACACATTAGAATGACTGGGGACAGACCAGGCATTGCTACAGTGGAAACTGTACCTCACAGTGTATTTATTTTTGTATGTTTTGTTTTTGTTTTTATCCCTGGATTGATTTAAGATACCCATATTGACATAAATATAAGACAACCCCCCTCGTGTAACTGTTTTTGGATTACATTACAGCTGTACCATTCAATATTTTTATACTAACGATGGACCAAATTACTACTTTTAATGTGAATGGGGTCCCTCGCAACATACTCATAGAGAATTATCAACTCTGCAGCTCTATGGAGCTCTGTAGCCTCTTTTAGCTCATTGTTTTGGTTTTACTGCACACACTGTATAGTTTCATGCAGGACACAAAATTAGCA
Organism: Siniperca chuatsi; assembly: GCF_020085105.1. NCBI lineage: Eukaryota > Metazoa > Chordata > Actinopteri > Centrarchiformes > Sinipercidae > Siniperca > Siniperca chuatsi. The sequence goes on from NC_058053.1 coordinate 22,580,203, forward strand.
CCAGCCAAATGCAGCTAAAATACACAAGTGGCTTCACTAACCAGCCAAAAAAAACAATGGTATTCTATATTGAGTATATTGAGTGGCTGGCAAAGTTTAAACATTCACTAGCCAACAAAAAAGTTAATTTTGCACCCTGGCTTCATGGTCTTAGTACTCTCAGGTGTTTTCAGCAAACAAGCTGTGATAAACCCACTGTACCCCACTACCTGCTCAGCACCAAACAGCAGACAGACAAAGTAAGCAACTAGCTGGTGAACGTAGTGGAGCATTTAGCAGCTAAAGAGCTGGATATTTTTCTCAGGAGTTGGTGGAGACCAAACCAAAGCTAAAAGGAAAGTGAATATTGGACTTGTTTTTTAGCTTGTTTTGGAGTTCTTCTGCTCACAAGTGGTAAAACAAATTATTGAATGCAGCTTTCAATAAAACAAAATAGGTCTTATATATATATATAGCACTGCCGTCTGTGACTGGAGTCAGGATTTAGGTTCCAGTAGGATATGGTTAGCTGCTGCAGAGATGCAGCAGATATGAGAAGCAGCAGGTATGCCTTTTAAGTTTGCTATTTGTCAAATTAACTGTGAAACATTGAAAGGGTCCCTTTTCATCTTTGAGAGCTTTTCATCTTGAAAGGACAATGTTGATGTTCATCCTAGTTTTTATATTCTTTTAACATGCTTATTTGCAGCTGAGTGATTAATCTTTCAATTCTTTTTCAAAAATAAAACACATCTTCACTTGTTATCTCCTGACTGAAGACCTAGCTCACATAATGACTCCTCAGCCTGAGACTGTGAAATGTGGTTGACAACTCCAAAAGCTAGTAAGTGGACCTTTGAGCTTATATTATTTCACTACATATAAAACACCCCTTCCTATACAGCCACAGATTAGTCCTCCCTGGTGCTGGGTGTTGAAAATAACAAATGTTGATTCACTATTTTGTAACATTAGTAAGTGACAATGCAGTATGGCTTATTTTAAAAGTACTGTTGAAAATTAATTTCCAAATTGTGCTGTGTCCATATGTTTTAAAAGCATTAATATATTTGTCATTTTGAGAAACACTGTACGTTCAGGACCGCTATTGGGACCTCAGCCATAGTTTAAAAAAGGGCTTGACTAAAGCTGCTATCATGGTGCGTGATGAATGGGGCTGCTGGCCAAGACTAGCAAAAGCAATCTGCTGTGAGCGGGGGCAGACATTTACTCTGCCATCAAACATCCAGCTGATTTACACATCGCTAGAAAGTGCTCCACTTCCTTCCTGTTGAAACTACCTGTGGTCCTTTAGCATTTTGTAAAGAGAAATATGAAAACAGGCCCACACATTTATTCCATTGAGGTCAGGTGAACAAGCCAGACAGGTGTGTAAAAAATGACAAGGTAATGTTACCTCCTGTATTGAATGAATACACAAAGGAATGTGTGTATGTCTGGAGCTCATTCATCATGTCTTTACTATGTCTTACACCGGCATCACATAGTTTGTGTGCTTTGTGCTCCTTAACACTGCTATCGACATAAGACAGGAGGGCCAGACGGTCAAGTCATAGAGAGTAAAGAATGTTTGAAGGTGGTGGGCGGGGGCGCCAGGTGTAGAGGCCACTGAAGAGGAAGAAGAAGAGACTTTTTTTTCCCTCCGAGGATGAGCTTTAACTGCAGTACATGGTGCTCACAAACACACTACGCACTATAGCAGCCCAATAGAAGCTCCTTTCAGCTGCAGTGTTATTGGGGAGCAGCGGAGTAAAGGGACAGGGGAGGGAAAGTGCGGTGAAGTGTGAAAACCCAGGCAGAAACCAAGATCCTCAAAAGGAGCTCTAATGGACCTTGAGATCCAGGTGGGGGACATGAAAGAGGAACAGGTACTGCGGCAAAGCTTTGAGGTCGTTTCTTTATAAAAAGTGTGTCCAGTATATATGAAGGGAGAATAAGGTGTGCGCACATGTGTATGCGGTTGTATGTGCAAGTACAGAAGCATGGTGATGTTTAAAAAGGCACATACTGTACATTTTCCATCGTCCAAACCCTTCTGGCTAAATATCCAGACGCAGTGTTTCTGGAGCGTGTCTTGTTGGGGGCAGTGGAATGAGAAAGCATGGTCGGCTGCTTATCTCTGTCATGCAGACGTTTGGCCTCTGGTCTTCCATCACTTCATTTCCTTGTTAACAGGCTGCACGGTAACCGGAGCACCATGTGACTCCCAACGGTTGACTATTAGCACCTCTCCCCATGCCACATGGGAAAGGCCACCTCGGCTTGTTTGATGTTTCAGAATAAGAGGCGAGCGCGGGGATGCTGCAACAAATGTTTTTCCATTAATCAGCTGGATAACGAGGATTGATTTTAGAAGACACATAGGTGAATCTCATTTCCTTCTTGGCTTAATCCAACATTTCAATTTACTCCGGCTTTCAACAAGTTGAAAAAGTAATAGATTTTTGTATAATAAATAATTCAGATGATTGTGATTAAACTTCTTCCTGTTCTTGTGCTAGTGAGTGTTGGTTGAGGGCCGGCATGCTGCTTAACACTCTGATGGTGACGACGGGGCCCTGAGAGTCGACCGTCTCTGTTTCTGCCAGGACATTAATCACTGTCACACTCCTCTCTTTCTCTGTCTGCCTCAGTCTGAAACAGACCCTCCTGCTCCCGCCGAGAGCCACTTCTATCGTCATAGTAACCAAAGCCAACAGCGAACCAAACGCGGCAATGCTGTAGAGGTAGTGGGGCACAAAAAATGTGTTTACGATTGAACATTTTAAGCTTGAGGGGACAAAACTTATATGCATCATGTTTTTTGTTCCACTTTGTTGACTTAAACATTTGTTTCACCCCTGTTTGTCAGACTTGTCACCGGTGACAGACAGAGCAAGTTTTTTTATGGTGCACTGCAGCTGATCCTCGTGTCAAACATCAAATGAGGACTCGGGTCATATTCTGAAGGGTCTACAGTCCCAAGTGTTTGGTGATACGCTCATTTCATAGACATGTGGTCATATATGTTCTCTGTGTTCAGCACCAGTTAACTAATGAGCTCTTGATTAAGGCTACTTTTGCAGTACCATCCCCCTGCAAGCCTCAACTCCAGAAATGAGTAACCAATGCTCACACGCAACATGAATCACAAATCAGCCACTTTGGTGGAGAAAAACTCCAGTCTGTCTGTTGGCTTAAGACCAAGAGATTTCTGGCAAGAGCCAAACAAAAAGGTCAAAAGACAGACTAGAATCATTTCTCCTGTGCGTCTGGCAGGTTAAGCTGGAGTACAGCTAGGTGCTCATTGCTACCCAGGTCAAATAGGAAAAGCTATCAAATGCAGACACTGAATAATAGCCCGGTCTGATTCTCTGTGAGAATGTGAGATGTTTTGGCATCTGCGATGTGAAATAGGCCTATAGCTGCCACACAAAAGAGTATGTGGTCTCTGTTATTGTTTCCCTTTGTCACTCATTCCTCAATTCGGAACCATGCCGTGTCTTGTACACATACACACTCTGAACACTGATTTTCCAGAGGAAATTGACCAGAGGCATTGAAAGTAGATTGTGGGAGTAATTGTCGCTGGTGATTTCTGTGGATTGAGGAGAATGAAGAACATAGCATGAATGGCATATGAAAGATGATATTATCAAGTCAGCGTGATATTGTGTTTCACCATGAGGGTATAGAATATATTGAAAGCAATGTGAAGGAGATATGTAATTATCCAAAATGCAGGCTTTGTGTCTTTGGGTCAGGGACAGTAATAACACAGCATAAAACATTTAGAGGTTCTGAATTCTAACAGGGAAAGATGAACTTCTCACAGAAAAGAAAATAGGAAAAACAGAAGAGGAACAAAACGATAAAGAAACCATCAGAAACTATAAAAACAGCAATATTTTGTATGTTTGATTTTCCAGCTGCTACACCTGTCACTGGACCCATTCATGTTGTGTTCCTCAGAAGACTATTTGTGATTCATCCTCTGCTCTGCTGTTTACTGTAGGGTGACATCTAAATAGGACAGCAGTCTTACTCTTGTGTCAGGAGCCAGATGAGATGGGGAAAAATAAATATTGGCTAGAAATTTGCGGCAAAATTTCCCACAGAATAATTTGTTTTACAAACACAACAAGAAAAAGGTAATGGTCAAGTCCTTGTTACCACAGATCGATGCAGAATAATACTAGACAACAAACCAAATTCAATTACCATCACTGTGAATCTTTGACCAACCTTAATTTAGGAAGTTCTTCTGAAGAAGTACATTGTTTGAATCCAATATGCTTAAAGTGAGAAAAGCTAAAACAACCAATCTGTCAGCGAACATTTCAGCAAAGAAGTTCACAATCTTTAACTGGTCATACAATCATTAATCGGGACAAACTAATCAGAACTGAGCTGACACGAGGAAGAAAATACCATTCACCAATGTATTTTCTTAAAAATGACTGTTAACATTTATCATTATCAAGGTAAACGTTAGAATTCATCATGACAAATGTTTTTAGGCTATATGGTCCAGCCTTAATGCACACTTTTTGTTTCAGTTATGACAAGGTTCAGAGGAAATGTATGTGGATCGGGCAAAACAGGGGCTGGGACAGAGAGAGTTTTCTCTCCGCAGTAAACCTCTACTCTCCAGTGAATTTAACCAGTACCATTACATTTCCAGCCAACATCTGACAAAGGGACAACTGCTTTCATCATATTTAGTGCTGCAAAATCATTAGGCTCATACTGCAAATCGCAGCCTGACATGTGGTTGTCCAATTACATGTGCTACAGGGATGGAGGGTTGTGGGTAACGGTGAAAGTGGAGACCAGCTGCTAACTGCTGATTTCCTGGATTTTCCTGCAACCAAACAGGAACATTCACAAACACCAGACTGCTGACCAGCAGAGATGCATGTGCTGTGCTCTCTAATGAGCCAGTTATACGCCCTATCAGAGGCAGTTAATCAAAGTCTGATACTGGAAACAAACCAATGCTAATAAAACTTTAGGTAAACACATCATGAACTCTGATCTGCTTTAGCTAATAGCCTCCAAACCCGCTGGTACTGTTGAGATGACAAACTGAATTATGACAGCCTATTACAATGCCAAATAAATCCCAAACACAATAGAAAAAACTGTTATAAAGTCACTCGTTTTCCTGTCAGTGTGTAAATACATAGCTAGATAAATACCACAGGAGTTGCCAATGTGTCCTAATCCAAGCCTTGTTTGGAGAGCTTACTGCAAACCTATTACTTCACTGAGCACAAACTCAAGAAAGGAGTTTAGCTCTCACCCTGTGTGTCCATTTGGAAGAGATACAACCATTTTAGAGTGTATGGTAGGGTAAAAATGTGCCTTATTCCATTATGAGGGTTTCTTAAAGCAGGGCACAATGGGGCTTTTCAAAGTAAAATACCTGAAACCCAGAGATCCTTGAGAGGAATGCTGAGGTTTCAAAGCAAAAGTAAGGGTTTGATGTACACTTGAACTTTACACAGTAGTTTTTATGAAATATTATTACTTCATGTTTACAGTGTATATGATAGAGATATACTATGCATTCAAGAAATATGTTTAAAAGTACCACATTTATGTCAGAAAAGGAATTTTGTCACCCTCAACATGATGTGTTTCTATTTTGTGCAATCAAACAATTTATTGGTGTCGAGTTTCAAAGAATGTGCACAGTTTTCACTTTGCCTTTGCCTACTGGTACCAATTCATCATAGCAAAATTAATATACAACTGTTTTTTGATATCATTGGGTGACAAATAAGAGAAAAAACTTGAATGAACGAGTAGAGAAACATAACGGATGCAAATGCTTCCATACAGACAAGGTATGTCACAAGTATTAAAGTTATGTGAATCATACCTATGCTATGGCCTTCACAGTCACCAGATCTCAACTCAACTAAACAGCTATGGAAGATTTAAGCAACTTGTCAGACAGCACTCTTCACCACCATCATCAAAACCCCAAATGAGGGACTATATTTTGGAAGAATGGTCTTCATCCCTCCAGAAGAGTTCAGAGACTTGGAGAATCTATGACAAGGAGCATTATGGCTGTTCTGGAGGCTTGTGGTGGTGCAATACATTACTAAGACACTTTATGTGGGTTTTTACTTTAATTTGTCCCCTGTTTGTATTTGATTTAATGTGATGATATGACTATCAGTATTTTTAGATGATGGCACTCATAGTTCATTACACAAATTTCAAATAAGTACTCCAAAATGACCTGTATGAGCATTTTCTAATCTACCACCTCTATGGTTAAAGTCTGGTTAAGTTTAGACAACTAAAGCTACTTGGTTGAGTTTAGGGAAGGATTGCATTCATGGATAAAAGAAACCAACAGTGAAATTTGACAGCGACACACTCAACTGTAATGCAGAAAAGCAAGACATAAAATATATAAATTCGACTCAACTCTTGTAACAGGATATTGATATTATATTGACACAAAATCCAGCTCAACTCTATTAAATAGTTCAATTAAATTAAAAATCATAATAGATTTTCTGATGGGAGCCTCCAGGAAAGTGCTTCTCAGATCTCTATGAGGACTTTGAAAATTCATGAGACCTCTAACATAAGAGACCTCTCCAGTGTCTGGCAAAGCAAAAACAGACAACCTGAGAGCCCATCCAGCTCACAGAGCCAGTGGTTCAGAGTGGTATTAAAGCAGCGGAGCGGGGACAATGTTCCCACCGTCCCCACAATGGGCTCAACACCCATCTTCCAACCCAGTCCTCCGGGTCACATCAAGCCTTGAATAAGCTCCCTTCCTAAAGCTTCTGGGGGTTTCAGCCATGCGTCCAGAGCATCAATGGGAATAGTGTTCCTCCCCCCACAATGGCCAAATCAACTGTGGGAGCACTTTCTCCTCCTCTTGCGCCCCTTTTATTCTCGCCCTGCTTAGACCTTCCCGGGGCTGAACAGAGGAGGGACGGGAGAGAAAAGGCACATGCCTTCACGTCCGCTTCGCACGCATACAAAGAGAAAAATCAAATTGCTTGCACGCATGCGCACATGCACGTATGAGCGCATGCTTGCACACAACACACACTCACACACACACCTCATCTAACACCAAGAGGGATAACAATGAGAATGTGTGAAAAGGAAAACACTGTATATTCTAATGATGATTTTGAAGCAGTCAATGCTCAAGTTTGAGAATGACGTGCAGTTACACTACATTAAACCAGTGCTGCAACAAATAATTAATTTCGTTATCTGTCAATTGCTTGTTTGTTTTTTTTTTTGTCTCAGAAAATAGTAAAAATTGTCCATCACAAGTTCCTAGAGACCAAGGTGACATTTTCAAATAGCTTGTTCTGTCTGACAGTCCAAAACCAAATTACACCCACCAATTTACAATTATATATTATTACCATATTATACATTATGATATTAATCATATAATAGTTTTAGAACTACATTAAACAGCATAAAAAATAACGTAGTAGGTGGAACATATTTCTCTCCAGCTTATTTTTCTGCTTGACAGACTGCTTTCCCTTTTCATCTATGTTCACCCTATTTGTAAAGGTACAGTAATAACACAGGAAAAGGGAGGGCAAACAATGATGATAACGTTCCAGAGACAAATTGAGACTGTTGGGACACATCAAGCATTAATTAGCAGGGTTGCAGACAGAGTGCAGAGACGCTGCAGCCGTATCGGATTTCACAGATGGCAAGGTTGTGTGTTGAGGCAGAGAGAGGCTAGGTTACAAACAGACAGACACTGCGAGCGAAGGCCACGCCAAGTGCACTCTGCATTCAGAAACAATGAGATCCCGGGAGGCTGAGGGGACCCGGACAGACATCGTGGAATTATTCATTTCCACCCACCGGCTCAGACTGCACCATGCAGCCCGCTGGCCTCCCTCTGCTGACGGCTCAAACTGTCTGGTTATCACAAGTACACGTTCTTCCTCAAACCTACTCCGCCATGAACAAAAGACTGAACTTAAGTTGAAGGCAGATTCTAATCAGGGTGCTGTTCGAGTGAAGCAAAGTTTATCTGTCAAGCCACAGTTTGCTTCTGACAATAAAATTGACCATAGACCGCTCACATCAACCTGGAAAAAAAAAAAAACAGCCAAAATTTGCATGTTTCTGCACAAGTCATCAAATAGCTGAGGAATGATTTCATTTCAAATAAAATGAGGAGTAGTCAGGCGCAGGACCTCAATCAGGCCGCAGAGAGTGTGTGAATGGAAAATGGCAACATTTATGGCAGCACTGTGGGACAGCATAATCACACTCAGGTGACAAGGCAGCAGAGCTTTGTATTCTGGGTGTAAAGACCACAGTGAAAATTCAGGCCTGGGCTGCCACCACGAGTCACAGCGCCTGAAGCTGTTATTTCAAATCTGGCATTATATTTACATAACAGAGAGCAGCAGACACACCAATGTGGCTGCAGTGTTCTGAATATATAGAGCCACTTTAAGGAAGCATCTCTCTGCGTGTCTCTTCACTCTCCTTGAAACATCTTAACAGAGGTGCAGTATGTTTTCTGCTCTCTCTGCATGCGGACAGCTTTGTTTTTCCTCAGTGTGCCCTGACCTAATTACCATGTGAATCCTCCTCAAGAAGGCCACTTTGAAAGTCTACAATCTCTCTGCTTCACTTTCACATACCAGGCTCAGGGAGTTTAAAAAGGGAGCAAAATCAAGATCAACGGTCGGCAGAGCACGTCTCAGCTAGCCACTCACTGCCTCGCAGCAGTTCTTAGAGCATCCGTCCTGGGTTTTAAAGCGTGGAAATGCATCTTTGGCCACTCTCATGTCAGGATTCAAAAAAAGAGCATGAGGTGTTACAGTGCATAAATAAACTGAGGTCTGGTTCATATGAGCGGTGACAGATGTCCTGGAGTGCTTGTTTTACGTGCATGAAAAGCCAAACAGTTGAATGACAAACTAACACCAGAAATGTCATGCTGTAGAAGTTGTCACTTTCCACTTTCTGCCTTGGTTTTGGTCGGTGAAAAGCTACACTATGAAATGACTAAACAGTCTGTCAACTCTGGGAAGACATATTATTTTTCCTTGAAATTATTTTCTAGTTTTATAGACCTAAAGATATCTGAAGGGTAACTGTGTGAAGAGTGCTACCTCAGACCAGACTGAATCATATTTGTTATCTGTATCTGTCTGTTATCTCTTTAGACAGACACATACATCAACACTCACACAATCATGGAGCTCAGACCATATTGAACATGGCATCTTTTTTTTTCTTAGAGAGGTAATATCGGACGGAGAGGACGGATCAAGTTCTCAAGACATTAAACTTTCAGATCCGTTTGTCCCCTCTCAAATGATGCCCGACAACAGAAATAATCCACATGGCATAGCTTAAATATGCATCATTAAAAATTTGATGAAGAGGCTGCCGGCTCATCTATTCCACACCTACCATATTTGTTAATGAAAATGAATTATTTATGTCGACATCAGATGCCACAAAGATACAGACCTCTACATATAATCAAAACCAAAACACTTTCACACATTGTAACTACAAGGACATCGAGGAGAGACAGAGAAATAGAAAGAAGGGGAAAGTGAACATAGAGGTGGTCTAAGAGGAGTTGGGGGGGCCTCCATCCAGTTTGTGTTTTGTTTCAGATCTCTTTTGCTTTGCTGGTCTGGTTCCCCCCACCAGGACATGTCAAGAGCCCTCATAAGTTCATCAAAGATGAAAACCTGTTTTCCATTTGAAAGGACTGATCCAGGATACTAAAACAGTTCTTCATATAACAAAAGCATTAATCATCCATAAGACAAGCATGTGGGCATGACAAAATCTGTAAGAATATATAAATATCAATCAAAAGATGGGGGAGATATGGGACTTTCACATGTTGATGAATGAACAAAATAAAAACGAGTTACGCCAACTGCTGTTTTGAATTCCAGACGGGGAGAATGAGGTTGTTTAGATATGAAGCAGGACTGAATAAACCTGGATTCTGTGATATGTGTGCAATTATTAGCCTACTGACTACTACTGAAATTAGAGATATAATACTGTTGCATACTAATAATATGAATATTTGTTTAATTGGATAACTAATTATAGTTATCAAATGATTTTGGGAGAACATTATAAATATTTTCTGTCCATGGCATATTTTAAAGAGAAGTAAATGGTTTTTTAAAAAAAAGCTTAACTCCAACACAAACTTATGTCATCTGACACATTTCCCTAAACTCAGACCAGCCATGCTCAGTTGCATTTGCATTTGAGACCACTCAGGCTCAATAAAATTACAGATGAAAAAAGAGTGCAAAAAAGCTTTTAAAAGCCCCAGGGTGGTGGTTACTGGTGATGTAAAATAGCTTTCAAGTGAATAAGTTTGTTGATTAATTTAGTAGAGTGAATGTGATATTTTAAGCCTAAAAAAAATGCCAGCTATGGACTAAATGTCTCTGAAAGCTGTTCGCGGCAAACCGCCTGCAGATAAAAGCTCGTTCAAAAGTGCTTGACATTAAACCACCTGAAGCAAAAATAAAAATCACACAAGCAATAATCCATTAAAGCAATGTCCCTATATGTTTTCATATATAACATATATACGCTTTGTCCAAGCTTGGATGAGTGCTGCACCTTTGTTCCAGCGCACAGACAAGCTCATCTGCAGAACTGTTTCTGTGTTCACTTGTGGAGAGCACAGCAAATAGTCCAGCACATGATGCAGCAAACTTCACCTGGCAAGGTGTTATCACAGCTGTACAGTGCTGCTCAACACTGCCCTCTGTTGCTCTGCAGCAACACAGCCCGCTCCAACAAAGCATTTCAGAATAATCAACTTAAATACATGCGAGAGGGAAATGTCCTATTTTTACAATTTCTTTGTTCGACATCCCCACTCTGGAAAGCTTTCTGCTGGACACTTATCCCTCTTTTCAATTTAAAATAAAACAGATCTGGAATGTCTATATGTATCGTGGAGATATGGAGAAGCAATTCATCCAAGTGACAAGCTCATGAATAATGACTTTCTGAGCTGATTTCTGAGTGTTTTCATGCAGAATTGGTCCCACGAACGTTTGCTGGGATTTGGAAAAAATAAAAGAATGTAAAACACTCGGTGCGCAAAGGCTGCACATTCCGCGCGTAAAAGCCAATTTGTTAATTGGAATTGATTAGCAATGAGTTCATTATGGGCAGTCTTAAACAAAGTACATTAGCAAAGTTGGAAAAAGGACAACAAGAGGGTCAATTTTACACCACGTATTTGTAACCCAAATTAGGTTACCACTTCAGAATATAGACAATTTAAGAGAAAAAAATGAGACGCACAACCATTCCCGAAAGATCATATCAATGAAGTTTCCCCTGAAGAGATTATTTTTAAAGTTCACATCTCGTCTGGATCGGGACTATGGGGCAGCGTGGCGCACAAAGTAAGTTTGAGACAGTGCTAATGTGTCAGGCACAGGCAGCTCCTGCAGCCCACAAATGCTCCTCTGATCCTGGGATGAAACGTGAGTGGAAAGTAAAACTGGCGTGGCATAAAGGGACTGCTAACTGCTCTGAATAACACACATTATCAACGGACAAATAACTTCACCTGAAACAGTCAAAGCGCAGAAAAGTGTTTGATATTTAGAATAAAAAACGTCACATTGCTCAAACCCTGCTCTGATAGAAAAATGGTCCGGAGAAAACCGACCCCACGGCATGTTTGAATAAAGCTTACGAGCAGCCAATCCATTAGTGATGGAGGATTTTTTTTTTTATCTGACTAAAACAGGCTATTCTGTTGATTTTATCTCCAGTATCAAAACCCAGCAAAGTCTAGCTACATCCATTTCGCTTGTAACGGCAAATCTAAATGGGGATACAAGCTGGAAACTGGTGCACAACACACCTAAAAAGTGTTTTTGTATCAGTCATTTCAGATATTTTTCCAAAGGAAAGAAAGAAAAAGTGATTTTCCTCTTACCTTCGATGGTGTTTGTATCCCCCAGTTGATGACAATGGCAGGCAGAGATAAGGAGAGAATCAGACTCGCACTCTGGGCAGTAGAGACAGAATAGAGACGGGTTCTAGTGTTGTGTCCTCAGCCGCTGTGCGCGTTCCTCTCAGAGAGACCTGCAGCCAACAACTGCGCTCTCTCTCTCCTTGAGCGTCGGACTATACCACGGGTTGAGGGGGCGGGGGGTGGTAGTAAGTATAGATGGGGCCGATTTGCAAGCGAAGTAGGGAGGAAGTAGCCTACGCGTAGACCCCCCCACCCCACCCGCGAGAGCTGGAAGAGTTTCGCAACAACGTCAGTCCAGAGCAAAAGCAGGCGGTGTTTTGAGACTGAATTACAGCGTGGACCTGAGAGAGACAGGAAGGCTTGTGGGAAAGGTTTGCCCTGCATGTTGTTGTCTGGGACTCCACAGCAGGCTACCTGCTGGGTGTCTGTGTGCGGGGGTAACCTGGCAGTAGAACTCCACTGGGAATCAAAGTGTTTTCTTTGCTGCTCCAAAGTAGACAGTGAAACTCAAACAGTGAACACATACAAGTGATGGTTAGGCTGCTCTGGACCAAAGTCATTTATATTCTATTGTTCTACCAGCTAATTACTCAGTGTAGGTTGAGGAAAATAGCACGAGGCCAAAACCCATTCATAAATTAATTTGTGCTGTTTTACGTCTTTATACCTCATGTTGTGCAATTAAACCTGATGAGCAAACTGAACTGAAAAGTGTAACACTTTTTTTCATTTCTACGCCGAAGTCCATTAAAAAAACATTAACGTATGCAGCTGTGGGCCTACGTCATTTCGATACAGCACATATATACTTAGCCTATATTAGGAAATCGTGATGAGGAAACAATCGGTAGCCTACAAACCAAATTCCATTCAGAACTTATTTATGCTGTTTTCTTTCTTTACACCTCAGTTAAATACAACTAAACCTGATGGGCAAACTGAACTGAAAAATAAAGTTAATTAAGTGAATGCTCCACGTATTCTATTGTATTCTATTCTATCTTATTCTACCTTGATGTAGGATTTAAACAGGTTTGTAAATTATTACTTCTCGTCGGATATCACAATCCCCATTCTATTCTCTTCTACTGTATTCCTTCCACCCTTTTCAGATATGAAGCTTTCGAAGGTGAATGTATTTACTTCTGTACATGTGTACAATATGTTATAAAATCTTTTTATTTTGCTTTACTTTGAATTCCATTTCTATGCATTTACTTTTTTTTATAGGCGTATTGGCCCAAGCACTGCATAAATCAGCTGCTGTGGAGCACATTTCACAGCTATAATCAAACCAAATGTTCTAAAGGAGCGGAAGTCGAATTGATAAAGAGCTAATTAAGAGCCATTCAATCACAAGCCAATTTAATTAATTCAATTAATTACCGTCTTGTGTAATTAATTGTCTTGCAATATGGCATGTAGACTATAGGCTACTTAAACACTTATTGCTATCCAAATAACATGAAAAGGGTATCTGGCTGGTTGGAGGCGGCAGGTGCACCACCTCCCACCGACTATTCCTCAATACTACATTTCCCAAGGAGCCTTGCGCCGTGCCCAAGAATCCGTGGGAAACGATTGCGCCTGCGTATCCAGACGTGGCAACGGCATCATGGCCTCTTGGAAGTGCTACGGGAGACAGATGAGAGAGGCGAAAATGTTCATGCTGGTGTTGCTGGTGAGTCTAAACGAACCCCTTTCGCGTGTCGTGTGAACTGCGACGGTTTTCTGTGACAGTACCGCGCGCGGTGGAGGGCGTCTGTGTCCGTTAAGCAGTTCAGGAGGGAAAAAAAAAAAAAATCAAAATCGCTCTTCACCGCGACTCCTAGCCTGCCCGTGCAGGAGGTAAAGTTGACAGCCCTTGACTGAACTTGGTGCACAGATTTAACTAGCTAGTAATAATGTGGGTGGACTGCGGTTTCTGTGGCGCAGGTAAAGCCACTGGATTTACTAACTGCCTACACAGAGCGGCTTTCTGGCCAGCGGTCGCCTGTGTAACGTTGCACGGGGTCCCTCCCCTGTGTCCGAGCCGTAACTAACGTTCACCGAAAACGGTAAACTCATGAGAGCCAGACCTGGCGAGCTTCCTTACCTTTCCCTCTAGCCTACACTGTCGTGTTTAAGAAGTTCTGCTGTTTTTAGTTTCATTCATGCGGTACGTTCGGTTATTGTTGTCAACACAGCAGGACTCACTGAAACTCATCTGTTAGTCACCTGAGTTTGTAAAGGGAATAGAAAGTTAAAAACTTTCCGAACTGCACGAAAGTGTTGGCCGCTCACAGGCGGGTGTGAGGAAGCTACTGTGTATCTGTGTGTAAGAGAAGTGCCCTTTGGAAGAAGCACTGTATCCTTCCACGTCATGTGACTGTCAGAACTGAAGTGGTTAGGCAGCATAAACTAATCTTCATTGAATGAAAATTGTTGTCGCTTGCACAATATGGTTTAGAGTAGGGCTGCAGCAAACAATTGTTTGTATTACCTATTAATCCAATCTACTTTATCTAATCTAATGTTTATTCTTTAAAATGTCAGAAAATAGTGAAAATGCCCATCAGTTTCCCAGAGTGGCATCTTCAAATTGCTCCAGTCCCAAAACCCACAATATTCAATTCACACAGCAAATGTTTGGTATTTGGCTTGATGAAAGATTTAAAGGACTATGTAAGCCTGTAAATATTCTAAACACAAGCTCCACTTATGTAGCTATTCCTGGAGCCTTCGACCGTATCCATCAGCTTTCTTCCAAGAAGAGTAGTTGTTCATGTATTTGTAGAGCACGGTTTCACACAAGAGCAATTCAAAGTGCTTTACATAGTGATAAGACTAAGTTGTGACATACACTCAGTTGCCGGTTTATTAAAACTAATGCTGTCTAATACAACAGTCCTGCAATAAATCGTGTTCAATTTTGTTGAAACTGTGGTTCCCATTCGTTTTAGTACGTTATGAAAATATCAATAAGCAGACTGTGAGCACAGTGAGCTTCCAATCTGTACTGAAAAAGTTAAGTGTGGGGTAAGTAACACAGTTCAGACTTTTCTAACCACAAAACGATAATGTAGCATTATCAAATATTAATGCGGACTGCATGTTCACTAAGTCTTCTAGTTGATTTTCAGATTGTGCGGAAATAAATGGAAGACAATGGCTACGTGGAACAATAGGAAAAATACATCAAAAAATCTAAAACGAATGTGTGATTTGTAGTGAGGGAGCTAAAACCTGCAAACACACTGGTATGCTGCGCTAAACGATCGATTTATCGTTTCAGCTCTGTTGGAGAGCTAGCTGTATTATGTGTTACATTAATGCCACTGTAGACCACTGTGCTTAATACTGATATAGACCTTTTCCTGCTCTGCTTCCTGTTGAACAGCTGCCTTAGCAAACAAGGGTGGAGCTTGTATGTACAGTGCACTCTGTATGCATTTGGACAGTGACACTATTTGATATTTTGGCACTGTGCCACAGCTCACTGGATCTGAAATGAAATCATGACTATGAGGTTAAAGTGCTGACTCGCAGCTTTAATTCGGCAGGGTTTACATCCGCAACAGATTTACGGTGTAGGAATTGTAGCCCTTTTATACATAGTACCCCAATTTTAGGGGCCCAAAATTAATTGGACAAGATAACAAGACCTTAACTAAAGTCATTGTATTTAATATTTGGTTGTTAATACTTTACAGTCAATAATTGTCCGAAGTCTCCAGCCCATTCTTTGGTTGCCTTGTCTGTAAATTACTGGCAACAAGTTGAATTTCACTGAAATCTGTCACACACACATACGATATTTAATCAGAATCAGAAATACTTTATTGATTCCCGAGGGGAAACTCTTTTGTTACAGCTGCTCACCATCACGTCAGTGCACACAGGAATAGAAATATTAAGCAAATCAAAATATAATACACTATAATACAGGCAAGATAAATTAAGTACAAAGTGGATATTAGTATAAAATTAAAATAAGTGTACAAAGTGGTTTTACCGGTTGATGATAAGTATGTACGGTATAATAATACAATGTAATAAGTAAAAATATAATAGACTTGAAAATTCTCTATTTTGGGCCTCTAAAACACAACCATTGAAATGAATGTGATGAACATGAATTGAAATCTGTAGCATGAGAATCTGAATACTCAAGTGAACAATGTGACATCTTTTGAAACAATTAGCCGATAGATTTGGTTAGATTAAACTGTCAACAAAAAATTGCACAATTTTGATAATCATTTTAAGTCATTTTCAAAACAAAAAATGCCAAACAGTACTCTGTTCCAACTTCTTGATGTGAGGATTTTCTGTTTTATTTCAATGGAAAATAAATACCTTTTAGGTTTTGGACTTTGGTCAGAAAAAACAAGCAATTTGAAGATGTCACCTTGGGCTTTAGGATACTGTGATTGGCACTTTTCGCTATTTTTAAACATTTTGTAGACCAATAAATTAACTGTTCAGTGTCTCCCTGACAAAGAGCCCAGCCCTAATAATGTTGGGTATTATCCCTAAAAAACTGCAGATGTATGGTCTCAGTAAACTACGGTGCCGATTGGTTATGTTGACAGGATGCAGAATTATTAGTGAGACAATGGAAAGCGGTCACACCCTCATCATTCGAGCACTGTCGAACTAATGTCCAACATAGCAGGTTATGAACGAGGACACCAAGACTTCCTGAAAACATGGAGTCCATTCCTGGATCACATCAACAACAGACATTGTCCAAGAACTGATCTCACATCACGCACAGCAAATGTCAACTGACACTGATGACTAAAGTCCTTTGGTTTTTTTACATTTTTTGTTTAAAACATGTTTTATTTAGTAATTAATTAATTATTATTTACTTTTTTTATTGCTTACTCTTTAAAAGTATGCCAATAAATCTACTTTTTGGTACCTTATTGCTGCTTATTATCAATATTCTTTGTATCATTTCCTTAGCTATGGATATATAGGCTTGGGTAGATGGGTGAGTGCTTTATAACCTTCATGTTATGACACAAATATCAATAAAAAATCATTTTATAGACCAAATGTTTAATAGATTTATAGAAAAACACAACTGACAGTTTAATCGAAAATAATTTTTAGCTGCAGCCCTAATCATTACATATCAATATTGCTATAATACTGTGACTAATTTTGTCATTATCACCCACCACTAGTCACCTTTGTTGTCTATGAGTGGGTGGGTGTTTGTCGTGTGTGTGTATACTGGTACAGTAGGTAACACTGTGAGGTGTATGGAGGTCATTCCACAAAAAAAACACTGCAGCACTTTGTTAGAGGGCAGCTGTCTGGGTGGTAGAGGCTTGCCTGTCAAAACAATTTAATACAAACTTCCTCCACATACACACACACACACACACACACAAGTATCTATTTGGTTCACTTGCCCATGGCTGGTAAACTCAAAATGTTGTCTCCCTGTCAATGATATATATTTTTTGTTCAGTCCAGAATAATCAATATGTGTGACCCTACCTGTTTTCAGTGACATTTTGTTAACAGATTCACAGAATAAGCAGGGTTAGCAGCCACTGACTGTGGCACTGATTGATTTGCCCCCCAAAAATAGATTTTACTGGCATTTGGTCCTCAGTATTTCAGACACTGTGTACACACACACTGTCATAATCACACAAATAATAGTTTAATTCCTGATTGCAGTTTATCTGAAAGAGATGGTTTGGTTTTTTTCCCTACTTACACACTGATGAATACCTTTTTCATCTCTGTTCACAGTTTGTAGGTATGCTAATATTAAAGCAACTTATTTTCATTATTGATTAATGTGTTGATTATTTCTTGTAATAATCAAGCTACTGATTTATTGTTTAGTTTCTAAAATGTCAGACGACAGTTCCCCTGAGCCAACCAGCCGTCTTCAAACAGTCCAAAACCCAAAGATTATCAATTCAATATTTCTTTTAGAAAAGAAAAAGTAGGAAATATTTGAATGAATGAGTGAACGTTTGGCTTTTTTGTTTGATAAATGACTTGATGAATGATTAATCAATTATCACAATTGTTCACAATAAATTTTCTTACGATAATCTGATCAATTTATCAATTAGTCTTTTCAGCTCTACTAGTGGTGAAAGTAGTCTAGCTAAGCTTTACTAAATGTCAACAAAATTAATAATAACACATCTCAAAGGATATGAAATACTTTTCAAAAGACAGATGGGGTAGTGTAACAAAACTACATGTTATAATTTACATATTTATAAGTCTGCTTGTATCAGTGTTAGCGTCAGTATTAAGTATTACACAGTAACAGTGAAAGTCATCCATCCAAAGGTCTTCAAGAGTAAAACAGCAAATCCAGTTGCATTTGACTTCTAGTTAAGGCATCCGTGAGCTTGTTTGACTCTCAGTAAACAGGATAAAGTGTTGAATTCCCCCAAAATTGATCTACTGTATACAATTGGCATTCCTGATAATGATTATATCCTCAAAAATCGATAATGTGCCCACTTTTAGCAATGAGCACTCATTCGTCTTTTATTTAACAAAAGAAGTCAAACTTCTTAAATGTTGTTGTTGTACCATAGTCCATATAATGAGCAAAATTATCACCAGTAAATATCTGATTAAAGTAAGTAAACAAGACTATGAATCTGACTAGACATTCAATGCCAATACTTTCAGTACTTGACCCTTTTTCATACTCCGTTTCTACGGGCACATTGTGGTCGGTACCAAAAAAGCATTGAGGTTCGATAACCAGTCTTATCACCCACCCACAACAGCAGCTTGGTAGTATGTTAGTATGCTGAGCCTCTCCCCTGACTTCCATTGCTGATAGCTGAAATGTGATAGTTGCTAAAGCTGCTAATTGATTGCTCCTCTGCTCATTTGAGAGCTAAGAAGCCTCTAAATCAGTGCTCTATGTGTGTTATCGGATGCTGCGTAGCTTCCTTTACAATCAGCCAGTCCACACACAACAACACACACCTGACTGGCTCATTAGTCAGGCGAAACTCAAGGCAAGTGCTTGACAAACACTGGTGTGATTTGTGCTGATTCAGTACTGCCCCTAGAACTGGATGCCATTTATTAAGCAGATTTGTCACAGCAGATGGCGGGTGTGGGCTCGCAGGCAGGGACTGGGTACCTGCTGCTTAGTAACCGCCACATTTTTTACAGCAACGTGACAGGACATACCTTTATGGCAGATAAGGATGGTCAATATATAAAGCACTAATGGATATCCTCAAAGTACTGATTCTGGCCTGCGCCAGTCATCTAATCACAAAATGCCAAACTTAAAGAATTTCAGGTAGATTACAATTATGAGAATGGATTCTTTTTTTTTTGTTGTTTTGAGAGGTCACACTTAGCACGTGCCAGTTGACATTTAAGCTGTTGTCTCATTGTGAACGCCGTCAGAGAGAGCTGGCAGCTTTTGTGGCATTTGAACAGAGCCCAGGTTTTGAGCACCGCTTCAACACAGATCACAGATATATCAGTATCATTGTATACACCCAGTTTAGTAGGTACACATAGCTAAAACTAATGCAGTTTAACACAATAACCCTACAATTATTGCAATCACCTGCTTGAAGAATAGAACTGCTGCCAAGCCAGTGATTCACAACTCTAAAATACTGAGGTGTAAAAATGCTTGTTTTCTCTTTATGCTTTGTGTTCCTCTTTCTCATTT